>NC_133326.1:610297724-610575224 GCF_042186555.1 Aquarana catesbeiana | reverse complement strand
CGGTGAGAATATTGTCATACTGACCTACCACTCCTTACTGACAAGATTTTATATTGTGCGATTCTGCATTTATAATAATAATAAAAACCTGACAAAAGAACCAAGATTTCCTGACTTTAGCCATTACGCTTTAAAGTGGTAGCAAAGTCTTTTTCAGCTTGTGCCTACAGGTAAGCCTAGAATAAGGCTTACCTATAGGTACAGTGAATATCTCCTAAACTTGCACCGTTTAGGAGATATTCACGCAGTATGCAGCTGGAGAAGTCACCGGCGCATGCACTCTGAAGGGACGACATACCCGTGCCATCCCTTCAGAGCTCCGTGCCACGGCCGCGACTCCCACGCAAGCTTTGTTCTAAGGTAAGGATTTCATAATGTGCTAGTATGCGATGTTTACTGGCACATTAATGCCATTGTCTTGCAGGGTTTTTTTTTTTTTTAACTACCCCTTTAAGGCCCAGTTACATATAAATGGGTTTACAAAGACTAATACCCA
The DNA here is from genome assembly GCF_042186555.1 of Aquarana catesbeiana. Taxonomy (NCBI): domain Eukaryota; kingdom Metazoa; phylum Chordata; class Amphibia; order Anura; family Ranidae; genus Aquarana; species Aquarana catesbeiana. Next base: position 610,574,728 of record NC_133326.1, on the reverse strand, counting down.
TACAGAGTAGGGATGCACCGAAATTTCGGCCGCCGAAAAATATCGGCCGAAAATGGCCCTTTCGGGAAAAAGCCGAAAGAGAATTTTTGCCGATACCGAATGGGGCGGGGCTCCACCCCTGCCCTGCCTATGAGGGGGGCTTCCTATATCGTAGAAGAGAGGAGAGCCGCAGCCTGTTTGATTACAGCGCCGGGAACATCACAGCTTTCATTTTAATAGCTGTGTGTTCCCTGCTGCGTGCAGGCACATACAGCCCCTCCCCCTTGTCCGGGCACTTTGATAGACAGATCACCCGTTCAGTGGGACGGGTGATCTGTCTATCAAAGTGCCCGGACAAGGGGGAGGGGCTGTATGTGACGGCGCGCAGCAGGGAACACACAGCTATTGGAAAGAAAGCTGTGATGTTCCCGGCGCTGTAATCAAAAAGGCGGCGGCGGCTCTCCTCTCCCTTCACTGGCTGCAATGGGGACATAGGCTGCACTACTGGGGACACAGGCTGTAATGGGGACACTGGATGCAGTAATGGGGACACTGGATGGCTGCATCTGACAGGCACTGGTGAGGCTGCATTGATCTCTTGTATCATGTCCCCAGTCTCTGACCATCTCCTGTACCATGTCCCCAGTCTCTGACCATCTCCTGTACCATGTCCGCAGTCTCTGACCATCTCCTGTACCATGTCCGCAGTCTCTGACCATCTCCTGTACCATGTCCGCAGTCTCTGACCATCTCCTGTACCATGTCCGCAGTCTCTGACCATCTCCTGTACCATGTCCGCAGTCTCTGACCATCTCCTGTACCATGTCCGCAGTCTCTGACCATCTCCTGTACCATGTCCGCAGTCTCTGACCATCTCCTGTACCATGTCCGCAGTCTCTGACCATCTTCTGTACCATGTCCGCAGTCTCTGACCATCTCCTGTACCATGTCTGCAGTCTCTGACTATCTCTTGTACCATGTCCTCAGTCTCTGACCATCTCTGCAGTCTCTAATCATCACCTGTACCATCTCTGCAGTCTCTGACCCTCTCCTGTACCATGTCCCCAGTCTCTGACCATCTCCTGTATAAAAATATTTTTAAAAACAGTCACTTTCGGTATCGGTTTCCGGGATCAAGGAAGATTTATTTTCGGTATCGGTTTCGGCACCAAAAAACCCTTTCGATGCATCCCTAATACAGAGCCCTGAAGTAGTTATGCGTATATGGAATAATGGGGTCCTTTGTTGTAGTGAAATAAAGATCTAAATTTAACTAGTTTTAATCCCATAATCCTTTGCAAAATTGATCAGCATTCTCTTTACCATTAGCTATATCTGTATCGATTGCAGGGGCATCTGTAGTGGTATTCTCTGGAAAGTCAAAGGAAATGAGTAGAGTTTCATCTTCCTCTTTGTGGTTATTTTCCTGAGTCATATCTTCCAACTCATCAATAGGCCAAACCAGATCATGGTTACCTGAAAACAAGCAGAGTTTAATCCATCAAAGGAAAGGTTGCACTTTTTATTATTATAATACAGGATTTATATAGCACCAACAGTTTGCGCAGCGCTTCACAAAATGAAGGCAGACACTACAATTTGGTACAAGAGGACTCAGAGTGCCCTGCTCATTAGAGCATACAATCTAAGAGGGAGGGTCAATTGATACAAAAGGTAATAGCTGTGCGGGATGAGCTGATGGAGTAAGTAAACAGTTTATTAGTTAGAAGCAGGATAGGCTTCTTTAAAGAGAAGTGTTTTTAGGGATCATCTAAAGATGGATAGATTAGGGGAAAGTCGGACAGATTGGGGTAGGGAGTTCAAAAGGATGGGAGAAGCTCTGGAGAAATCCTGGAGGTAAGCATGTGAGGAGGTGACAAGGGAGCTAGAGAGCAGGAGGTCTTGGGAGGACCAAAGAGAGTTGCTTGGTTGGTATTTGTGTCTAGGTTAGTGATGTAGCTGGGGCAGAGTTGTGGATGGCTTTGTAAATTATTGTTAGTACTTAAAATTGTATTTGTTGGGTGAGTGGAAGCCAGTGGAGGGGTGGAGGACACTGAATGGTTGGTAAGGTGAATGAGTCTTGCGGCATTCATTATGGACTGAATGGGGGATAGAGTATGTAAAAGACAATCCAATGAGGAGGGAGTTGCAGTAGTTGAGGTGAGAGATAACAAGGGAGTGAATTAGAAGCTTGGTGGTGTCATTGGTTAAAAAGTACCATATTCTAGAGATGTTGCAGAGGTTAAGGTGGCATGATTTGGACAGGGATTGGATGTGGGCCTGAAAGGACAGTTCAGAGGGTTACTCCTAGCACCCTGGCATGTGGGGACGGACTGATAGTTGTGCCATCGATCTTGACAGAGAAGTTAAGGGAAGGGGCACGTGAGGGAGGAAATATTATGAGCTTGGTTTTAGATTCAGTTTGAGGAAGAGGTGTGACATCCAGGCTGATATGTCTGTTAGTAAATCAGTGATGCGTCTGGAGACTGATGGGTTGAGCTGAGGGGTGGAGAGATAGATTTGGGTGTGATCGGCATATGAATGGTAGCAGAAGCCATGGGAGGCTATCAGCTGACCCAGGGAGGACGTGTAGATCGAGAATAGTAGAGGTCCAAGGACAGAACCTTGGGGGACCCCAACGGTAAGAGGAATTGGAGAGGAGAAAGTGGAGTTGTAAGAGACACTGAAGGTGCAGTGAGATAGGCAAGATTCGAACCAAACGGTGGGGTGGGGTCTAGCGAGGCTTTTTTGGTATGGGAGTGAATAGTGCATGTTTTAGAGGGTTGGGGAAGATGCCAGTAGAGATAGAGATTGAATATATGAGTTAGAGTGAAGGATAGAGTCAGAGGATGACCGTAGTATTTGAGAAGGAAGGAAGGAGGTTAGGTGGGCGTTAGAAAAGTATAGTGACTTCCTCTATAGTAGCTGGGTTAAACAAGAGTATTGATTGTGCAGGCGGACAAAGAGTACTTGTGAGGGAGATATCTGTAGAGTGGAGATCTCAAAACGAATTGAATCAATCTTATTTTTGAAGTGATTAGCAATCCCCTGGGCAGGGAGTAAGTTAGTGGGTGGAGGTAATGGAGGACGAATTAGAGCGTTAAAAAGGTAGAAAAGAGTTGGATGGGGACTGCAGGATGTTAACGAGAGAGTGATAAGGTAGGTCTGTTTGGCAGTGTGGAGGCAAGAATGATATTTTTAGAGGGCAGATTTATATTGGCTGAAATTTTGCTGTGACTTAGTCTTACGCCACAGACGCTCAAGGGCACTTGTATTGAACCACCGCCTCCTCTCCTCCTTCCAGCCACTAGCTGGTGTGTTCAATGTGGACAGGTGTAACATTACTTCTTAGTTAACGATTATCCTCTGTTGCAGGTGTTAGGAACACAAGACCATACAAACATTGGTTTTGTCTCTGGGATCTCAGCACTGCATTATGTATGCATGGGTTCCGTCTAGGGCAACATCGGGTGAAGTTGCTGCTGAATAGAGGTTAAGTGTTTGGATTTTCTTTAGAAGTTAGATTACATGTTATGGTTTGGAGGTGACGGTTAAGGAACATGTTCAAGCGGACCTCCACCTCCACACTAAACAATTAAAAGTCAGCAGCTACAAATAGTGTAACTGCTGACTATTACTATTAGGGCACTTACCTGTTCAGGGATCCCTGCGGTGTCCTCACCCAAGCCAATTCTTAAAATTGTCTCTTGGGTGCTGGCTACATCTTAGGTAAGGGAATCCGCCTTGCGGGTTTCCCACCGCTCATGCGTGACTGACACTGCCCTTTTTCAATTGGCCGGCTGTGGTGAGAGCTGAAATGCGGGGGAACTCAGCGAGAAGGGGTGTGGGTACCTGTCAAAATCAGGTACCCTCTCCCCCCAACAAGGTGCCAAATGTGGCATCATGGGGGGGGGGGCACACAAGCAGGACTTCCTGTTTTGGGTGGAGCCCTGCTTTAAGGAACATAACATGACAGACATTTACTTTAGATTTGGGTAGCGTTTAATGTTACCTGGGGGTCCATTAGAGATTTCTCCACACTTCCTCTACCAGTGACAACAGGTTCACTAGAGAGGAAAAGAAGGTAATCTTCAACATGAGCACAGGCAGAAAAAGGATCCCGCTCCCTGTGGAATCCATTTCCTTGCGTCCATAAAGGGAAACAGAAGTTTTAAACCTTCAGAGATTATACTGCAGCCTACTGGAGAATTGAACACTGGCAAAAAAATAAATAAAAACACACACACCACACAGCTGAGCATTTTTTCAGCCCCCATTTTACAGTGGCAGGTCAAGAAACAAGCACCAGCGCTGTCATATGGAATGAGTCACATGCTCCTCTGGAAATGCTGGGTATTTTTTTTAATGTGTCAAATGTCATGGCGATTGGTCTATTGTAACACTTTTTAAGCAAAACCCTAAATAAAGAATTGTAGAATACCTGGTGATATAGTGGAGTCTTGAGTGGGAGGCTCAGTATCAAAACTAAGGGAGAGTGGTTTGAAGGTATCCTCCTAAAGCAGAAAAATGTAAAAATACTTAAAATGTCAGACACAGAAAATTTAGTACAATTAAAACAAAAAAACAAAAACAAAACACACACGTTTTAAAAAATGTCTTTATCCTTCACATTGTTCAGCTTTGCAGTAGGCATTAACTGCCAGATGGCAGCAACCAAGCAGGTAGGTTATGCCACCAGGGTAAAAACATCCTAGTGTTTAATCTTCTAGATGGCACATACTGTTGTCCTTAAAGCATAATTTGTATAAAAAAAAAAAAGGAGCAAGATTTGCTTCCCAATTGCCAAAATGGAGCTCTTTAAAAGCAGTAGTAAACTGCGGCCTTTACAACCAAAAAGATAAAAAACCGCTGTCACCGCTGACAGGGCTTCCATCTTCAACTCGGTCTTCCTTCCGGGTCTGTGAGCTCTGGCCATCTGACTAGCCGAGCCGCGATGTGCTGTCCCTTCAGGGCGCATGCGCCGGTGACATCACCAGCTGCATGCACCGTGCAAGTTTAGGAGATATTCGCAGTACCTATGGGTAAGCCTTATTCTCTTAAATAATAATTTTTATTGAAGTTTTATAACATCACAAATAAGAACAAGGTAAGTACAAGTTAAAAAAAACAAAAACAAACACGCGACTACTTCCACTTTAACAATTTGACAGACGACAATCCCAAAACACACCCGATCCCTCTTTTATATTCTGCAAACGGCCTAAATTTCCATTGCAAAAGCACGTGATAAAAATAATCAACTAAAAACAAAATTTATTGGATAATGCTTCACGCAAAAGTTGGCTAGTATCCTCAGGGATACACTAGATTTGAGAAAATCTAGAACCTTTGGATAAGAGATCTTTAATCCCTTATCAAAACTTGAGGCCAAGATAGGAGGTTGGGTGCCAAGCCAGAAGCAACAGCTTTACATAACTTACTTTTTCTCCCTTCTTCTACCCCTTTCCTTGAGCTTTTTTACCTGTGTTTTCTCCCCTTTTTCTACGGTCTACGTATGATGATTAATTACCATGTTAAGGATCATTGTCAATTTCTACGTGGTTTTGGTTAGTAACCACTGTTGTATATGCCATCCACCCAATGCCTTATAAGAGGAAAGTACAAAGGGGTGCATATATCCTTTATTTTGTATGAGCTGGACATTGACTGCACTCCTATATGGCTGTCTTGTTTTATGGTACATGTGCGGTCTTTCCTCTAACAATTATTACCCGATGCAGTGGGTATAGCTCAATTTTGGCTGTTGATCCTGAGTTTTTAAACTATAATAAAGCTGCAGTGCTGTAACCGAAAAGCGTTAGGAGAAAGGGTGTAGTCCCCTTTCTGGCGACCCTAACTTCTATTGAGGGGACATGCTGGATCGAAACATTCTAAGGTCCGAAAGTCTCCAGGTCACATTAGGGGAAAAAAAACAAAAAAAACAAAAACAAAAACCAAACAAGCTCAATTCCATTGTTGCCTGTGCTCACTTCATCTCGGCAGTCAAAGTCTGGCTGTAAGAATGGCTGACAAGGGCTTTGGTGGACGGCCTCTTGTGCAGTTAGCGTGGCAGTATCTGATGCTTGTTGGCGGTATGGTGTACTTCCTTTCCGTAATGGTGTGTTTGCGGGAAGTGACTTATCAAATAGCTCTGGGCTCAGCTCTTTTCCAAATGTCACACTTTTCTTTTTCTTCACAGAATCGTTAACAGTTTTTTTAAACAGTGTATTGTTCCCTAAAAGCAAAAAACAAACAAGCACATCAAATCTCTGTCAATGCCAGTCCTCATTTACAAAAGTACAGTCTAACAAATTATGTGTTCAATGTCTACAATCTCTCTAAAAGTGGAATTCTTGCCAATCTTTTTTAGTTGGGAAATAAGGTTTTTGTACTCGCCATAAAATCTTTCTTGGAGGTCATTGAGGGAACAGGAAATCATACACCGTCAGGTTATACTGCTGCCCACTGGAACATTATACGCAGGCCAACGTAAAACTCTAAGCCGGTGTTCTGTCAAATAGCGCAGATCGTCAGGGTCATTATCCGACAATCAGAAAAGTGCAGTAATCAACAGAACACCGGACACCGAGGATTACAGCGTGACCCAAAAAATGTATACTGGTAACCGGGGACAACACTGCATTCCTGCCCACCCAACCAATAGAACCTCTTCACCCAACCACCAATAGGAACACAGGTTCAGCTGCTCCCCTCGGCCGACGAGGGAGTGTGGTGAGCTGTGATTGGCTGCCTTTGTGGCACAGCTATGCCTGTTGGATTATATGTGCTTTGCCGATTGTCGGATAATGCCTCCAACGATCTGCCCATACACAGTGTTGACGTCACGCCAGCTAATCAACAGATCAGTTGGTGTGACGTTAAGTACGGTGAATGTACAGATCGGAGGCATTATCAGACGATCTGCACGATTCGATAGAACACCGGCACTAAATAACCCCCATCTACTCCCAACATGTCTTAGTTTTATAGCAAGCAATACTAAGAGAATGATTGTAAACTCTGAGTGGTGCCCCACAATCAGTGTTAATTTAGTCGACAAACATTTTCGTCGACTAAATGAATACTGGACAGGTAAATGTCCTTATTAAAAATCAGCAGCTACAGTGTTTGTAGCTGCTGACTTTAACAGAAAAAACAAAAAACGGCCGAAACACCCCTTTAAGATCATGAGCTTGAATACTGGTCTGAGTCACTAAGCAATAGTTAAAACGAAAAGCCGGTTCACACTTATGGGAACAATCAGGAATGGCAAAGTCTTTCTGAAGGAAGCAGTGTCTGCGATATAAGACTCTCACAGAACAAAGTACATCTTGGCAATGGAGGGAGATCTGATGAACTGGAATTGGCAGAGAAATGGAAGAACGATGTCCTGGCTGAGATGAAAGGTCGAGGTCGAGTTTACCTTAACCTCCCTGGCGGTATGATTATTTCAGATTTTTGCGTCTCAAAGCGGTACAATTATTTTGCATAGAAATTTGGCGTTTTATATTGTAGGTCTGTGATTCTTAGCAATAACACACTTAGATCTGTCCACCAAGAGTCTAGTAGATATCCCAGGTATGATGAAGTTTGAAACACAAAATCATAAATTATAATATAATAAATATAAATAATTAAAAAAAAAATATATATATAATAATGATAAAATAAATTTCCCCACAATTCACTATCGCTCAATTCTGCAAGTGTTCTAATTTATTATCGCTGTTTTCTAGCTGGTCTAAAGCCACTTTTGACGTAAAGGGACACTTTTTGGTTGCTATGGACAATCTAGAACTGTATATATAATATAAAACTGCATGCAGGGCATTGGACAAAGCACTGGGGACAAAAGGGATATCTGTTATGATTTTGACTTTTTATGAATTTGCCGCCAGGCTCCGCCCCGTGCGTCGCGGCGCTCGCAGGGAACGGAGCCTGGCACAGAGAGGCTTTGGGCAGAGGACGGAGCCCGCAGACAGTGCGGGGGGACATTGCAGGATCCTGGGGACAAGGTAAGTATACTGCACCAGGATCCCGAGATGTAATCCCGAGTGTGGCTCGGGGTTACCGCTAATGGTGCTGAAATTTAACCCCGAGCCACACACGGGAATACCGTCAGGGAGGCTACGTAGGAAGGAAGCTTTGGGCCTCAACACTACCTTGTTCAAGACCAGTAAGAGGTTCCTTACAGGATAAGGCTGCTAGCTCTGACATTCAACTTGCAGAGGTATGGCAAAAAGAAACTCTACCCAGTGGGTATGTGTGGAAATGGGAACATCCTTGATAGGTTCAAAGGGTGGGTTTTGGCGTGCACAAATGACCTAATCCAGATACTGCAGAGCCACAGGGGTAACTGGCAGAGAGATGTCCTGCACAGAAAGTCTTCTTCAAAGAATGATGAGTCAGCATCTCTGGAAGAAGATTGCAAAAGCAGACACCTGATACTTAAAAGCAGAACTATAGGCAAAATAAGGGCCATTTAAATTCTGCCCCTCCCCATGTCAAAACCAGCAATCTTGTGCGGCGATCTACGCAATGTCTTGCCCTCCTCTTTCTCCCCCACTCTGCTGCCTTCTGGGAGATACACAGGTCCCAGAAGACAGCAGGGACCATTCAGAAAGTGCAGCGCGACTCATGCATGTGCAGTAGGGAGCCAGGCTGTGAAGCCGCAAGGCTTCACTTTCGGTTTCCCTTAGTAAGGATGCGTACACCTGCACCCGGAGCCGATGGACGGGTCAGGTTCGGGTGCTGACTTTGCAGGCTCCCTGGACAGATAAGTGTCCTTATATTAAAAAAGTCAGCAGCTATAGTTTTTGTAGCCGCTGACATCTTAGCTGAAAAATAAAGAATCAATCTGGTATTTCTTCAAATATATGTATGTTACTTAAAGAGGAGGGCCCATTAAAAAAAAAAAAAAAAAAAAAATTTAAAAAAAGTCAGAAGCTACAAATACTGCAGCTGCTGTCTTTTAATTGGACACTTACCTGTCCCAGGGTCCAGTGATGCGGGGGATCGAAGCCCCGCTCGCCTCCCCCTCCATTCGGCGTCGTCGGCATTGCAACTGTGGGCGCCGGGCTGTGGCTTCACAGCCGGGCACCCACTGCGCATGCGCAAGCGGCGCCGCGCGCCGTGATTGGCCGCTCAGTCACCTGTAATGGGTCCCAGGGACCTGTAATGGGTCCCAGGTGATTGACAAGAGGGAAGGAGCAGAGCCCAGTCCTCCCTGTGCCGAGGGGGAAGTGATGTCACCAGCCCAGGCACTGAAAGAGGCAGACTACGAGGAACCCCCTAGCAACAGGCATTTAGAGGTGAGTTAAAAAAAAAATCCAAATTTTTTTTATTATTTTTTAGGAATTTTCATGTATTTTTTTTGGGTGGAACACTACTTTAAGCACTACATGTGTAAATAATGTGAGTATTGTGAACTAAGGAAGAAGAATCAAATAAAACCTATGAACAGCTGTAACCATTCGAAGAGTGATCTCACACCTACGATACTATAAAGTCAAATAATGGTGCGCCAAAACCAACCTGTGAAACATAAACCTGTGCAAGAAAAAAAATATTTGAATACCACACTGCTAATTATGGTCAATAACTAGTGCTGATTAATTACTTTATATAGTATATGACATATGGTAGAAAACCTCACTAACGCAATGAAAATTAAAACAAAAAAATATAAAAAGAAAAAAAAAAAAAAAAAAAAAATTCTGAAAAACACATTTTTATATATTAGGCGCCCATAAGGAGTCCACTTTTGAGGGAAAACGTGTTCTAATATGTGCCATGCAGCAAAATCTAGTGATATGTTCACCACCACCTTTAGGTGAATTGCCTGCTCACCTCAGGGGGGAGACCCCATGGGTCAAGTCATGCCTTAAGTATAAAGATCTTCCGAGATCAGAACAAAAACACACACTGTATCCAGGATCGTCTGCAGTCCTTGTAGCATACAATGGAATCTGCTCCTTAAAGATTACATTCCTCAGATGTAGTGACTGTATTTGCTTTCTTTTTTCAGGTTTTTTCACGCGGTGATCTTGTCAGTTCCCTTCCAATCCAACAGGCAGTTACTCATACCATTTCATATGACTGCATGATGCAGTTTGATTGTGATCACCACCTCACTAGATCCTGGTGATACCTGAGCAGCTGATGAGGAATGTAATCTTAAGACCCCTTTCACACTGAGGCGTTTTTCAGGGGCTACAGCGCTAAAAATAGCGCCTGAAAAAAGCGGCTCCATTCATTCCAGTGTGAAAGCCCTCGGGCTTTCACACTGGAGCGGTGTGCTGGCAGGGCGTCACAAAAAGTCCTGCCAGCAGCTTCTTTGGAGCGGTGAACTCAACGCTCCTCCACCGCTGTTCCCCATTGAAATCAATGGGGCTGCGCTGTGATACCGCAGGCAAAACGCCGCTCCGGCGGCATTTTGCTGGCAGATTTAACTCCTTTTCGGCCGCTAGCGGGGGGGGGGGGTTAAAACTGCCCTGCTAGCGGCCGAAAAGCGCCACTTTACCGCCGATGCCCCACATGGCTCGGTGTGAAAGCCATCTTAAGGAGCAGATTCTACTGTATGCTACGAAGACTGCAGGCGATCCTGGATACAGTGTGTTTTCTTATGATCTTGGAAGATCTTTATACTTAAGGCATGACTTGACCCATGGGGTCTCCCCTCTGAGGTGAGCAGGCAATTCACCTAAGGCTCCATTGCACACTGAAGCTCATAAATGGCTGTTTTTGGGAGTTTTTTTTTTTTTTTTTTTTTTAACAGCCTATAAACTCCCCTCTATGTTATCCTATGTGTCCATACACACATGGACGTTTTTCGACATTTATCAGCAGTTTATGGGCTGTTGCCTGAACGCCCTAAAATCGACATCAGGAGCCGTTTCTCTGACCACAAAAAACGCTTAAAAATGTTAAACACGCATAAACGCTGATAAACGTCGATAAACGATCAAAAGCGTGGCTTAGCAGCGTGTAAAGTTTTTGATCCATTGGAAAAAAAAACGCTAATGCGGAAAAAACGCTATTGCAAAAACAATTAAAAAAACGTTGAAAGACTCACTGCAAAGCTACTGGCATTTTTATATCATTATTTTAAATTCCAGTGTGCATGGAGCCTAAAGGTGGTGGTTCTTATGATCTTGGGAGATCTTTATACTTAAGGCTGAAAGTCGCACGTTGTTACCACTTTTTTTTTTTTGCAGTATTTTGGTACAGGTCAAAAGACCACCAATGTAAAAAGCAGAAAAACACCTGTAATCTGCCTATAAAGAAGCTCATGTACTTTGAGCTTCAGACGACAACACTCAGATGTGAACAGGGGCCATTTAAATGAATGGGATTTTGCTTGTTGGGCGTTTTGGAACTTTTGAGATGAGTGTTTTATGAGCTGAAAACACTCTGGTGTACACGGGCCCCTAAGGCATGACTTGACCCATGGGAGTCTCCCCCCTGAGGTGAGCAGGCAATTCACCTAGAGGTGGCGGTGGTGAACATATCACTGGATTTTTGCTGCATGGCACATATTAGAACTAGTTTTCCCCCAAGAAGTGGGCTCTTGCCTTATATATTAAAATTTGTTTGGGACTCGTTTCAAATTTTCTCTTTTTAGAATACTTTTTGTTGTTTAATTTTCATCACGTTAGTGAGGTTTTCTGCCACAAGTCACATACTGTATAAAAAAATTCATTCACCAGCATTAGTTATTGACGGTAGTTAGTGTGTTATTCAAATATTTTTTCTTGCACAGGTTTAGGTTTCACAGGTTGAATTAGCACACCATTATTAGACTTTGTAGAATCTGGTATTTCTAGTACAGGAAAAAAAACGTAGAGATAGCTTAACCTTAATGTAATGATAAATATTCATATTCAGGAGATAAAGCAGTTGCTCACCATTCTCCGATAGCTCTGGCACAGCAAAGCTCACTCTCTGATCTATTTCATCCTGTAGAGGAACAGAAGCAGATAATTTAGATGTCTACCATTTCCTAATACAAACCTCAAAGTGCATATAAACCTAACAATAATCTTCGATGTGATGGCTGTATTCGATTTTTTTCAGGCTTATTTTCCCTTGCTTTTGACCTGGTGAATCTTGCAGAAACACTATTCCTGTCCTAAGGTGACAAAGCTCAAACTGTACTATATCTATGATGTAGCAGTGTTGTCAGCTTAGGATAGGAAGTGTGTTAGGACAGCAGAATACTTCCTCCTCCACATCTTCAAAACATGAGAGGTGATGTTCTGTAGTTCACAGTAAAACTGGGCATGACTAATAGCCCTGTTTGAGAGAACACTGCAGCACCGAATTTCTAGATCAACAGGAACAGATATAAATGTATTCAATGTAATGTCAAACGGATTCAAGGAGAACAAGAAAAGTTCATTATAAGGGTTTACATACGCTTTATATATTACTTTTACAGTGCATAACAAAATACTCAGAACAGCCCTCATTTAAAGATGACATCTGCACATTTTGCTACCTTGTGGGGATGGGGAACACAATAGAGGTAAGAGCAGCCATTGGATGGAGCCTGTGATGCAGCAACCCAGTTAGTTTGCCTAGTTCATTTAGTTAAGGTTAATTACTACTCCTTTGCTTTACTTTTGCCCTTTGGGCTTGACTGCTGCTTGTACCATTTAAAAATGACACTGCATGTACAATATGCTTAGCTTTTTATGGGAATTTTGATCTGACTTTGGTTGTCATTTTCCTTCATCAGCCTCTAAAACTAAGCCTGAAGTGATGAGGAGATCGACGTTCTTTATGGTAGGTAAAGATATCACTCAGAAAGACTTGGTTGACAGCTCAATGCAAATGAATAGTTCTAGCAGTGCCCAAGGTGCAGCCAACACAAACACCACCCAACAGTAATGATAATTAAAGTAGAGACCTGCATGGGTCTTATTGTGAACACTGTATATAAAGTGGAACTTAGGAAAAAATAAAAAATAAAAAAAAGGGGCGAACAGGCAGGAATTTTAATGCAGCAGAGACATCCTTTGTCTCTTCTGCATTAAAAGATACTCACCTGCCCGCCCTTATACAGTAAGCCACGCACGAACAGCTCACTGTAAAAGTCAGCAATGCTGAATCTGACTGAACTCCCATGCATGCACGGAGTGACGTCATCCCTAGCCGCCATAAGAGGTCAACAGCCGGGTGGGGAGCTCTGAGACACTGTACCGCTGGAGCCACAGTAAGTATAGTTCCACTTTAATCTTAATCCACAGTAGACACCTGTAACCCAGTTCAATTAAAAAAAAAAAAATCCAATACTGGAAGCAGACTTATGTTACTTACACACTACACAGCCAAATGTCTGTGGACACCTACCCATCACACACCTATACAAGTTTGTTGGAAATCCCATTTTAAAATTATGTATCCAATGTTAGGCTACAATGGACTCCACTATTCAGGGAAGGCTTCCAACAAGATATTAGAGTGCATTTGTTCTAAGTTTTTAGCCAATTACATTTTGTGAGGTCAGGTACTTATGTTGGACGAAGATGGAGGTGGTCTGCTAAGACCTTGCTCACAATCAGCGTTCCAATTCATCACAAAGGGTTTAGGTCAGGGCTCTGTGCAGGCTGCTTGAGTTTCTCCACACCAAAAATGTCTTTTTAGTGCCGTGTTTGTGCAAAGGAGAACAGTCATGTGTGAACAAAAAAAGGGCCTTCTCCACACAGTCACTACAAGGTTGGAATACACACAATTGTCTAAAGTGCCTTTAAATGCTATAAGTATTAGCATTACTCTTTGCAAAACACCCAAACTCAACTTTTGGAAGGATGTCCACAAACTTTGGGCCTTATGGCAAAGCATGACTGGATAGGAGCCCACATTTTTTTTGGCCATTAAATATAATAAATTTGGTTAAGGTTTTTAAAACTATTTGACCAGAAACAGCTGGAAAAACGAATTATCAGAATATGGGTGCAAGTGACTCGACTTGTAGTTGTAGTAGTTTTACGTGGACACTCACCCTTGAGCTGCTAAATTCCTTCCTGGAAGTTTTCTTCAATACAGGTCGTAGGACAGAGCTGGAGGATGTGTGACTGTCAAAACTGTAAGTCGGATTATGGCACAAAGTTGTTCTCGATTCCGGAGGACTCAAGAGATCTGCAAACATGACCTTCCTCTTCTGGCCTCTTGTAGAACTTGGCACTGGCGGAATCTCTTCATTCTGTACGTTTACTTTGCCACAGAGAGAAAAACCAGAACCTAAAATCACATGAAGGGTAAATTACAGTCTGAGATCATGTCCTATCAAGTAAACTTTGAAACCCTGCACTCGTTAAAGCGGTTCTCCAGCCCCCCCCCCCCCCCCCCCCCCCCAAATAAATGCCAAATGTTAAAGGGGGGGTGCAAATAAGCAGAACTTCCCATTTTGGTTGAAGTTCCGCTTTAAGCCCCAGTTTAATGCAGATGGACTATAGTCACTCTCTCGATTTTTTCTTTATTACACAGCAGTATTGTGACTGTACAGTACGCATGAATCTCCATACTATAGAAGGTGAGTGATGCAATTTCCAGAAATTTTGACCTTACAGGTTTGCATTCTGCTCATTTGAACCACCTGATGAAAGGCAAGGTGCCTCAAACATGCAGCATCTTACAAAAGACAGTCCGCAGACAGAATAGAAGGCATCTTTAACTTCTTTATTGAGCAATGAGACTGCCTTAGTCGCCAACAGAGATGTTCTTATTGGGTAAATACTGACATGTAGTCAGGAACCAGAAGTAATAATTATTTTTGACTAAGAAAGGTAATATTAAATGGAGCTCAGCTTCTAAATGTTTAACCCTTTGTTAGGTAAGGTGGTGTTCAAATCCAGTCTACAATGGATGAGATCTGCTAACACAATACAGACAGGTTTTTTTTTTTAAGTGGATGTAAACCCTCACATATACCCAGAGAAGTAAACAGCCTCAGATGATACACAGAGATGAAACATATCTCCCTACATAAGTTTTACATGTATATCTGCTGTCTTCAGCTTTATATATTCTTTAGAATTCTTACATTGTGTTAGAATTTTTACTTCCTTATTCAGCAGGAGTGGATTCTTGGCATACACTGTGTGACACCTGATTGGAGAAAAGTCACACACCCCCCTCCACAAAGGCAGAGGAAGGAAGGAAGGAATGTGCATAGCTGCGCTGTGAATAGATCAGCTCTCTGCTAATTTATAGCACCCACCTCAACACAAATTTCAGGCTGGTTTTATCTCGATTGTTGGAGAACTTGTCATGCTGATAACAGAGGAACGAAACAGCAGAAAGACACAAGACTTGGGGCTTTGGCAAGAGATAAGAAAACACTACAGACATATGTGCTTCGGTCAAATTTCATGAAATCGGCATTAAATCCACTTTATTGGCAAAAAACACTGCTCCCCAGTCTCCCGTCAAAGTACTATTAGAATTAGTACTACTACTTGAGCCATTAGGATTTTACAATGCTGGGATTGCAAAAAGCAAGCATGAAAAAGTTGAAATGCAATTAAAAAAAAAATGTAATATGCTATGTCAATGAGGACATGTACGAACATCAAAGTAGGCATCTTCTTAACTTGACTGGGAAATACACGTGCAGTCTCTATGGTCAGCAAATAACTGGCCGATTTGGGTTAAAGTCATTCATGACTGCAGTAAAAACCTCAGCCAAAGGGCTGGGGAAGCCTGTCACACCCGTTGGAGCTAAGGAAGACTCTGGGAACAGGATAGAAGCAGAAGGCAACAGGATTCCAGGCTGCAAACGTCAGCTACATCAGTAGGCTGACAGTAAAAGGGAGTCATCCTGGGTTAACTTATACCCTCCTGTAGGCAGCAGTATAACCTGAAGGTGAAAAGATTTCTTGTGTCCCTCAATGGACAAGGACCCCCCCCCCCCCCACACACACACACACACAATGGATGAGCTATAACAAATATAAAATGTATTCATGCAGAATTGTACATTTGCTGGGAGGCCCACAGGTGCTTTAGAAAGGTTACTGACAGAGGGATTTGCTTATTATACACATAGTGTGTTTCTTGCTTAGAGGAGCACAATGATTGTCGTGTTGTACTGTTCCCTATTTCAGTCTTTTGCTAGTAGACCTCCACTGAAAACAATATAATCTCCAAGTAGCTTACACTCCAGCTCATTATCTTGCAGCATGGTGCTGTTCCCACTGTCTGAAAGAAAACCACTAGAGGTAGTGGCAATAAATCAGTATATAAATCATCATAAAAATAGGGCACAACAAGTGAACAGAAGGAAAAAAAAAAAATAAGAAAAAACCAAACACCTATTTCTCTAACCCGCATAGGTTAGAAATGTAAAATTATAGACAACGTTGGCACATATAAGCCACGATTGAATCCTGCATTATTTACTAAGAGTCCATTCTGCTGGCGGTGGTCCATTTTTTTATACAGTAAACTTCCTTCCCTGCATGACACTGTCTGTAAAACAGACATCCCCGCTACTCAGTTTTTACCTGTGCCTCTGCTCCCAGCATGCAGCCAGTGTGGCAGGTGCTCGAACAGCAGGTTAGCTGCTATGAAAGTTACAGCCTGTTGCAGATTAAAGATTATTATAAAAAGCTTATTATCAGTTTAGAATAAATGTCTGACTGGGCTTGTGAAGAGGGAGATCTTTGGGCACAATAGCAAAAGTATATATAACACTTGAAACTGTTAGCAGAATAAATTACATTCATATATTGGAGATACTAGACAGTAAGATCTCCCTGGCTCAGTCCTGGATCTGTTCCTATCCAGCTGCTAGTTTTGAGTGTTCCCCTCCACCTTTTTTTCTATATTCCAGCACATTCTGTTGTAGTGTCCAGAATATAAAAAAAAAAAAAAATAATGAATGGGCATTGCAGAAATCCTCATTATGGCCACAGTGAGTGTGTGCAGACCCAAAAAGTCAAGCACACATCTCACAAACACAGTCCCCAAAAAATAACTGGTACATCTGTAATGGCTGGACTGACCCTTCAACAGGAATGTCAAGTTTTAGGCAGGCCATACATTACACAATTTTCCTTTAGGATTATATCAAAACCATATAATATGAGGACAAACCTAAAAATTTGTATGCAGTCAGGCAGGCCCTTGCACTAAATCATTGAATGCAAATCCAAAAAGGAAATTAAAGCCAAGTTCCAGCGTGAAAGAAGAAAGAAGAAATACTGTAGCTGCTGACTTTTAATATAAAAAGGGACACTTACCTGGCCAGGGAGCCCACGATGTCAGCACCCGAAGCCGACCCGTCCATCAGCTTCAAGTGCAGGCACCGGCATCCTTACTAAGGAAAACAGGAAGTGAAGTCTTGCAGCTTCAGTCTTTCCTACTACGCATGTGTGAGTCGCACAGCATTTTCTGAATGGTCCCGCTGTCTTCTGGGACCTGTATGTCTCCCAGAAGACAGCGGGGGAGGGAAGAGGGGCCATAAGCTTCGTAGACCACCACACGATGCGGCGATCTTACACAGAAGTGGGAATTGATACCGTGTTTTGGAAGTCCCTGCACCTGGCGGTAAGCCGGGTTTACCAAGATGGCGCCGACCTGATCGCGTGCACCATGGCAGAGGAAGAGAGCTCTTCAGAGACCAGTGGATCAGTCTCTTCAGTGTGTATCTCTATATGCCGCCCTGCTTCAGAAAAGCTTTCTCCGACAGCCCAAACACTTAGTCCTGCCAAGTTCAAAAAAGTCAAGCAGGGAGAGCTGACATGTAAGGCAGTGATGCAGAGCAACCTAGTCAAACTTCCCTGGAGCAATTCCCTTCATCTACCCAGCCAGTGTCAGTAACAAACTTGAAAGATATGCCGATTTCACTGAGACACTCTTCATGTGGATATGATGATGTTCAACCCTATTAATGCTTCTGTTCAGGATCTGCCGCAGAGAATGTCTCATGTGGAGCACAAGATGGATAATGCTTTCACTGCTCATTTGCTAATAATGCTTTCACTTGCTAATAATCTTGTGGATGTCTATAAAAAGAACAAAATTATATACAGAGAATAGCGGCGAAGCTAGCAGCCATGGAAGACCGATCCCGCAGAAATAATAATAAATTTAGCGGTTCAGTTTCCACGAAAAAGCTTTCTGCGCCAATTACTACACCCGCTTGTACCTGAGGCTAGTGATCTTGAATTGGTGGTAGAAAGGGCACATAAATTGCCCAAGCCAGCCTTCCTACCTGATACGGTGCCAAGAGATGTTTTGACTATAATCCACTATTCCTATATCAAAGAGAATGCCATGCATGCAATGAGGAAGAACCCACAATTAAGTGGACAAATTGCAGACCTCAATATACAGATTTATCCCAAGCTACCATCCAGCACAGGAAAAAGCTTCTCACCATCACCAAAGCTTTAAGAAACCAAAATCTAATCTAATCTATCGCTGGGGGACCCCCATCAAGAACTCACTTAGACGTATCAAGCCAAAAACATTTAACATATTTTCACTGGAAGATGGCATTCGATACCTTAAAAGGAAATGTAAAGGTTTGTTTTAAAAAAAACAAAATAACACAAAACAAAAAAGCCGCCAATGGCTGCGCTGCTATCAAGCCATCCAATCAGAAGCCGAGACCGTGGCTGGTGTGCTCGTCCCAGTCGCTGGAAAGACCGGGTTCAGGTAAGTAAAATGGAGGCTCTGGGGGGCTGCTGCATCACAGGTGGTTTTTCACCTTAATGCATAGAATGCATTAAGGTGAAAAACCTTGAGGGTTTGAGGGTTTCTACTGTTTGTAGAATTGAAGTTAGCCTTTTTTTAGAATGGATATGCGTTGCCCACCTCTGACTTATTCAACAACTGGATTAGTATCCCATGTTATCACACCCACTATTCCTTATGCTGCTCTTTCAATGGGGACTACTCTTTTTCATAATAGAGATTCTGCAAGATCGGCTATCTCCTGCATTAGTTTTAATATGACCATTAAGTTTGTGTCTCTTAATGTCAAAGTCCTGAACAGCCCTTTCGAAACGTAAACTTATGTGGTCGGAAGCTCAACAACTAAAAGGAGATGTCCTTTGCATACAGGAAATGCACTTTTCCCCAGCTAAACCCCAAAAAGTTCACATAAGCTGTACCCACATATATTTTTTGCCAATGCGGAAACCAAGTGCAATCATGCTCTCCCAGCAATTAAAGCGGGGGTTCACCCACACCGCCAAAAAAAAAAAAAAAAAAAAAAAAAAAAAAAATTTAAAAGCCAGCAGCTACAAATACTGCAGCTGCTGACTTTTAATACATGCCCACTCACCTGTCCCAGGGTCCAGCGATGTCGGCAGGGGACGCCGAGAACCCGCTCGGTTCTCGGCAGCTGCCGCCGCCATCCTGGGTGAGGGAATCAGGAAGTGAAGCGTTGCGGCTTCACTTCCCGGTTCCCTACTGCGCATGCGCGAGTCGCGCTGCGCGTCCCTAGTGGTCCCCGCTCTCTCCTGGGAGCTGTGTGTTCCCAGCAGACAGCGCGGTCGGGACGGGAAGAGGCATAGACTCCCATGGGAGTCTATGCCGGAAGTGGGTGCAAATACCTGTCTTAGACAGGTATCTGCACCCCCCTCCCCCCTGAAAGGTGCCAAATGTGACACCGGAGGGGGGGAGGGTTCCGAAAAGTGGAAGTTCCATTTTTGTGTGGAACTCCGCTTTAAGAACGCAATTGCCTTTACTTTTCATGAAGTAATTACTGATTCTAGTGGCCGGTACATTATTTTGTTTTGTTCTATGAATAATGTAGTATATACTATTGTCTTCGTGTATGCCTCCAATCAAGGACCAGTGTCCATTTTAAGAAACCTTTTAAAAAAAAAGTAAAATCCTTATGTAAGGGAAACCTCTTACTCTGGGATTTTAACTCGGTGATATATGCCAACATAGAAAGTTCCTCCTCTGTAACTAGACATAAACCTACTCTGAAATCTACCCTACATTGTTAAGCTTTGTATGGTGCCTGGAGGGGTCTCAGGGCAAACAGAACTCTACGTCTTTCTAGAATAGATCTAATACTTGCTAATCCATCGTCCCTTTATAAAAGGTTGTCAATACGACCATTGGCACCATTACATGGTCGGACCATGCTCCGATAACAGTAGAACTAACAGAACAGTATAATGAAGAACCCACAATATTGTGGCACAATAATACCCGTATTGTCACCCATGCTACTCACCGAAGGAAAATTCGACTTTTTGGAAGTAGACATTCCAAGGTATTTAGCAAGAGGCATGGTGAGTTTTTTGACGTTGTAATTTTTTCCCCACAATTCTTTGAAATCAAGATTTTTTATTTTTATTTTTTCACAAAATTGTCATATAAGCAGGTTATTTCTCACGCACAGCATATGCATACCACAAATTACACCCCAAAACACATTCTGCTACTCCTCCTGAGTATGGCGATACTACATGTTTAAGACTTACACAGCGTGGCCACATACAGAGGCCCAACATTGAGGGAGCACCTTAAGGCGTTCTAGGAGCATAAACTACACATATAATTTCTTGACTACCTCTTGCGCTTTAAGGCCCTGGAGCACAAGGACAATGGAAACGCCCAAAAAATGACCCCATTTTGGAAAGAAAACACCCCAACGTATAATCTATGAGGCATAATGTGTCTTTTGAACATGTCATTTTTTTCTACAAGTTTTTGGAATATGTGGAAAGAAAATGAACACTTTTTTTTTTTTAAACAAACGTCCATTTATACAATATTTCTAACACATAGCATGTACATACCAAAAATTACACCCCAAACTAGATTCTTCTACTCCTCCAGAGTAGGACGATACCACATGTGGGAGACTTTTCCACAGCCTGGCCAGATACAGAGGCCCAACATGCAGGGAGCACAGTCAGGTGTTTTTGTGAGGCACTGTAGTGGCATGGATGAGCATGAACGAAGATGGAGGAGCCATGGATGGGGATAGCGGAGCATGGTTGAGCCATAAATGTGGATGGCCGAGTATGGATGGGATGACTGAGCATGGCTGGGTTATGGCTGAGTATGGTTGGGTACGGATGGATGAGTATTGCTGAATATGGATAACTAAGCATGGATGGATGAGTATGGATGGGGGTGGATGGGATGGCTGGATGAGTATGTCAGAGGGATGGCTTAGCATGGATGGCGGGATGAGTATGACAGAGGGATGGCTGAGCATGGATGGATGGCTCGATGAGTATGACAGAGGGATGGCTGAGCATGGATGGATGGCTGGATAAGGCTGTAATGGGCACAGATCAGCGCTGTGGGCACTACAGACCCAGTCCACAGCGATGCTGCACCCGATCTCTCCCCTCTCCGCTCACACTGTACCAATTGGTACAGAGGGGAGAGGAACCGGACAGGACGTCGGTTTGTTTACAAGTGATCGCTCCGTCATTTGGTGAAGCGATCACGTTATGGTAAACACCCGCTGTCAGCGGCTGTTTACCGTGATCCGCCAGGTCCGGAGGACCCAGCGGTCACAGATACTCCCAACATCAATTTACGCCCTCCCAGAGTTATCGAGCCGTGCTGTAGCCGTCATTCAGCAATGGCGCGGTTAAGTGGTTAATGGCTGTGTGTTATTTTGAGGGGACAGCAAGTTTACACTGTTATACAAGCTGTACACTCACTACTTTACATTGTAGCAAAGTGTCATTTCTTTAGTGTCTTCACATGAAAAAATATAATAACATTTACAAAAATGTGAAGGGTGTACTCACTTTTGTGAGATACTGTATATCATCCTAAGGAAATAGCAAACACCTTTAAGGAGTATTATGGTGCCCTTTATAATTTACATTCTGACCCAGCGCCCTTCAAAAAGGCATATCAAAATTTTTGGACTCAGTTAAACTTCCCGCTTTTACTCTTCCAGTATTAGAACACCTTAATTTCCCCTTCACCGCTGAAGAGATCCATAAAGTTTAAGGCCTTAGTGCTAAATAACCTGGCCCTGATGGGCTGTCAGCAGAACACTACCGAACTTATCCTAGTTCCACACTTGCAAGGGGTTTTTAATACAATGGCATCCTCTGGTTCCATTACCTGCAGAAGTGCTCAAGGCCTTGTCACTTTGCCCAAACCAGGAAAGAACCCACCATTCCACAAAATTTTAGGCCAATATCTTTACTAAACGCAGACCTCAAGATTTATGTGAAGGTAATCGCCAATCGGATTGCGGAAGTGACACCATCCTTAATTGCTCCTGATCAAGTTGGGTTCATGAAGGGAAGAAAGGCACCTGATGGTACCTGTAGAACACTTAATATAATCCGCCTAGCCGAGAGTAAAAAAAAAAATCCCTACAACCTTTCTCGCCTTGGACGCAGAAAAGGCTTTTGATAGGATGCATTGGGGATATCTGCAGGCCACTTTAACCAAATTTGGATTTAGAGGTTTCACTCTCAACTATTTTAGCATTATATACGAACCCATCTGCACAGGCGTTTACCTCTTCAGTATTATGATGCCTTTGCTATCACAAAACGGCACCAGACAGGGATATCCCTCGTCTCCTTTGATCTTTTCTCTGGTGATGGAACCATTTGCGGAATCCATTGGATTGCCTACAATGGATGTGGAATAACCACAAAATCTGACTTTTTGCCAAAGATGTAATATTGACCCTTTCAGATACGAAGTCATCCCTACTTGGAGTAAACGCAGCAATAGGAGGTCTTTGGAGCAATATTTTACTATAAAAAAAAAAAAAAAAAAAAAAAAAAAAAGTAATGTATCCAAATGTCAAGTCCTTACTTCAAATATTAATAATAGAATTTACACTAAATTAACATCAATATTTCCTTGTAATTGGGAGTCTGACAATCCAATATTTGGGTATCCAACTAACTGCTAAATCTACCCGTCTATATGAGGGGAAAAAAAAAATAGGCTACTGTGTTCTGTTCAAACCGAACTGACAATTAAGCAAGTATGAAACTTCTTGGCTGGGGCAGATCGCCACCTTCAAAATGGTTGTCCTACCAAAAATTCTTTATATATTTAGAACAGTACCAATACCCTTACCAGCTTACTTATTTACCCAGCTTAATGCCTCTCTCCGGTCTTATATTTTTTATACTCTTGTATTCTATATTCTCAGCCCTCTCAAATTCCACTCGCTTGTTCGCATTTTGCGAGTGGATTTTGAGGGCTGGCGAGTGTGAGCTGCCTGGGAGCGGGGTGTGTGGGGGGGGGGGGGGGCGAGCACCGCCGGCATGGTATGGGAGCCATTCTCCCAGCAATCGTAGGGGAAGAGAGAGGAGAGCCGCCGCCTGGTTGATTAGAGCGCGGGGGAACATAACAGCTTTCATTTCAATAGCTGTGTTCCCCGCTGCACGCTGTTATATACAGCCCCTCCTCCTTGTCCAGGGAACTTTGATAGATCACCTTTTGAGTTCTTAATTCCAACCCTTTTCGGATAGAAAAGTGGGTATTCTACTCTAGCACAAGTCCCGGTTGATGTTCGATGCAGGTTTCAATTATTTCGGATAAAACACTTTATTCACACATTGACCTCCAATACCATTTCACTAGACAAACAAGTCTGGGGCATCTATCACAAAGAATCTACTCAGAAGGGAGGGGGGGGGTTATCTCCCACCTCCCTCCCACACTCACCTTCTATAACACGATGGGAGGGGGATTTAGGTCAATCATATTCAGAGCAGGATTGGAGTCAGGCACTTAAATACAGCCTTGGTGCTTTGCATTGTGTATCTCATTGGGAGAAAAGATTTAAAATTCTCTACGTCTGTCTAAAATGTACAAGGCGTAATTGCGGTCAAGCTGGTAACCCATTACACATTTTATGGCATTGTAAGTCAATAACCTGTTTTGGCAGTCTGTTTTTAAACTGAACTCATCCATCACAGGGATCGTAACTCATCCTTCTCCAGAATTAGCTCTATTAGGACTTTCCATAGATAACTTCCCTAAATGTTGTAGGACAGTGGTTCTACACATATTAATAGCGACCAACTGACCATAATGTACCAATGGAAAAAAAGATGTAGCACCCACACTTGAAGAGGTCATCTCCAGAGTGCACTTCTAGTGCGTCTATGAATACTCTTTTGCTATTGCTCAAAGGAATAGGGATAGGTTTCTCCATATATGGGGAGTGTGGCTAAACACCTATAAATTACCTACTATCTCTTGAAAATATTAAACTATATTTGATAGAATAGAGACAGAACTGGTCTTATTCATGACAAGCGAGGATATGTTTTAACATTCGGTTAATATTTGTTCATTTTTATATTTCTTCCAATTTGTTCATGGTTTAGCTCCAAGATTCTGAGACGGACTGGCAAACCTTATTCTAGAACTGGCATGTGACATTGCAAACTTTTGCAATATTACTTTTGTCGCAACTATATTTAGCGTCTGTATCGTATTACCACTTAACCATAACATATATTCATATTTTGTCAGCATTTGTGTCTCATCTTCTAATGTACTATGACTTGTATGCTTAACCACTTAAGGACCAGCCTCGTTTTGGTTTTTAGGTGTTTAAAACAGTTTTTTTTGCTAGAAAATTACTTAGAACCCCTAAATATATATATATATATATATATATATATATATATATATATATATATATATATATATATATATATATATATAACACCCTAGAGAATAAAATAGCGGTCGTTGCAATACTTTTGTTCACACCGTATTTGCGCAGCGGTCTTATAAGCGCACTTTTTTTGGAAAAAAATCACTTTTTGAATAAAAAAAAAAACAAGACAACACTAAAGTTTGCCCAATTTTTTTTTATATTGTGAAATATAATGTTACACCAAGTAAATTGATACCCAACATGTCACGCTTCAAAATTGCGCCCGCTCGTGGAATGGCATCAAACTTTTACCCTCAAAAATCTCCATAGGCACCGTTTAAAAAAATTCTACAGGTTGCACGTTTTGCGTTACAGAGGAGGTCTAGGGCTAGAATTATTGCTCTCGCTCTACCAGTCATGGCGATACCTCACATGTGGTTTGACCACCGTTTTCATATGCAGGAGCTACTCGCTTATTTTTATTATTTAGTTTACATTATTTTATTTATTTTTACACTGTTTAAAAAAAAAAAAAAAAAAAATTGTGTCACTTTTATTCCTAGTACAAGGAATGTAAACATCCCTTGTAATAGAAAAAAGCATGACAGGACCTCTTAAATATGAGATCTGGGGTCAAAAAGACCTCAGATCTCATATTTACACTAAAATGCAATTAAAAAAAAAAAAAAAAAAAAAAAAGTGTAATTTAAAAAAATGACATTGAAAAAAATATGCCTTTAAGAGGCTTGGGCGGAAGTGACGTTTTGATGTCGCTTCCGCCCAGCAGTGTCATGGAGACGAGCAGGCGCCATCTTAGCCTCTCTCGTCTCCAGGCACAGGAGGGAAACGGACGCGATCGCCTCCGCCGATACCGACGGCTCCGGTAAGCGGCGGAGAGCACCAGATCGTGGCGGGAGGGGACCCTCTCCCTCCACCAATAAAAGTGATCTTGCGGCGAATCCGCCGCAGAAACCACTTTTATCAGAAAGCGGACCGCCGCACGAATACGGGGATACCGGGGTTATGGCAGCTAGCTGCTGCCATAACAACGATATCCCCCTTCAAAGTTTGGACGTACATCGACGCGCGGCAGTCCGGAAGTGGTTAAAAGTCAATTGAAAAAATCTCAAAGTTTAAAAAAATGTTAGGTTTAAGCTCCTAAGAAACTCTACTGTTTACAGAAAGCAAGACTTCATACCGGAGTTAGACACAGCGGTGAACAATCTGGAAGCTGTAGAGCCAGACTCTGAGATCTTCTCCAGTAAATGTACTTGCTCAGTTTCCTACAAAAAAAAAACAAAAAATGGAAAATCATGAATATACAGACCCTGAAAAGCCTAACTTACTGAACCATTTTCAGTAAAAGAGAGAAACCATGCTGCACATCTGCACTTATAATATAACATTTGCAATTTCGTTTTTCAAAAGCTAGTTAGAAAATAAAAATACAAAACTATTCAACGCAGTATCAGAGGGAGTTTAGATACTGTCAGGTTATACTGCTGGATTGGACACTTGCAAACAAAAACTTGTAGGCCAGCCCCAAGATAAACCCTTCTCCACGCAGCATGCCCCAGTTTGTAGCAAGCAGTGTTAAAGTATAGTAGTAGAGTATGAACAGAAACAGAGGCGAGACCTGTGCCCCTCAATGGACTCAGAAAAAAAAAAAAAAAAAAAAAAAAGAAGTTTTACAATACAGTTTTCTTTTCTCATCCATTGAGGGACACAGGAATCCAGATACTGTCAGACTGTCCAAAAATAGGATTTTTAAAACAGCTTAGTTAGTTACTATGTGGGTTATAGGCCACCTTTAGGTGATTGACACTGGCACGCCCTAAGATAAAAAGTGCACTCCCTAAATAACCCCTCCCACTACTGGGAGTATCTCAGTTTTGTAGCAAAGCAATACACGTGTATACCAAAGAAGGGAGGGACCTCTGTGTCCCGTGATGTACTTCAAAGAAAAGGATTTTACAGGTAAGCTGTTTTAAAAATCCTATTTTCTTATCGTGCATCACGGGACACAGAGCCATAGTAGTTACTATGTGGGATGTCCCATAGCAATGCCAACTGAAGGGAAGGAGACACCAAAAAGTAGGGCAATAAGAGACTAGAGGACTAATACTGCAGCCTGCAGTACCCTGGGCCCAAAGGCGATATCCTCATGACCTTTTACATCTATTTGATAGAATCTGGTAAATGTATAGACTGAAGACCAAGTTGCGGCCTTACAGATTTGAGCCATGGAGGCTTGGTGATGCACTACCCAGGAAACACTAAGGCTCCATTCACACTAGCGCGTTTTTTGATGCATTTTGCAGAAATGCACGGGAATTTTTTAACATGGGTTCCTATGGAACATGTTCACATCAATGCTTTTTTGTTTCTCTGCATTTTTGGAAAGGGTCGGGGACTTTTTTTCATGCAAAAAGCAGCGTTTTGCATGTAATGGATTTCAATGGACAAGCATCAAAAACGCAAGTGCACCGTTTTTGCAGCGTTTTTGCCGTTTTTTTTTTTTTTTTTTAATTTTTTTTAAATTTTTTTTTAGACTGTAAAAAAAAAAAAAAAAAAAATTGCAAAACGCAAATCGCGGCAAAATCGCGGCAAAAACGCTGCAAGCATGAAAAAAAAACCTCCAAAAACGCTCAAAAGCAACATGCATAGGTGTGAATCGAGCCTAACAGTCCTAGAGGAGTGCGTTTTGATTTGAGAGGGTGGAATCCACCTCTTTAACCATGAGCTTGAATGATTACTTGTCGAATCTATTTAGAATAGTAGATTTCAATGCTGCCTGTCCTCCTTTAGGACCTACAGGCAACATGAATAAAAACATCCATTTTTCGAATCTGAGCAATCGCCTTTAAGTAGACATTGACCGCACCACATAAAAAAAAAAAAAAAATGTAGTGATTTTTCTTCCATAGAACAGGGTTCTGGAAAAAGGACGGTAGAACAATATCCTGGTTTAGATAAAAACCTGATACTACCTTTGGTAAAAAGTTAGGATGAGGACGCAATACTACCTCATCCTTGTGAACAACAAAATTATGGCTCTTTACAAGAAAGAGCAGCCAATACTGATACCCTTCTTGCAGCAGATATCGTTCCTAGAAAAAATAGTTTCCTTGTCAAAAAAGGACCAAGGGAATATGTCGTATTGGCCCAAAAAAGGCTGTTTTGAAATACCGACAAAACTAAATTCAAGTCCCAGGGGTTACTTAACCGGAGATTAAGCCGAGTTACCCCCTGAATAAAGTTATGGACCAAAGAGTGTGAAGCAAGCGGTCGTTGAAATAATACCGATAAGGCCGAGACCTGTCCATAGAAAGCACTCAAGGCCAGCTTTATTTCTGTGCAGAAAAAAAAAAATCAAGGACTCTACCTAGACTTATTTCCTGGGGTGCAGCTCCTGGTTTCACACCAGGAGACATAAGTTTCCCAGACTCCATAATATATAACTATGGAGGCTGGCTCTGCATAAACTAAGGTAGAAAACTATCGAACCCGACAGCCCACGCTTCTTCAGAGCGTGAGCCTCAATAGCCAAACTGTTAAATTTATCGTTTGTAAAGTAGGATGGAACTTCGGACCCAGCAAGAGAAGGTCTGGCCGCGAAGGTAGGGTCCATGGGTTCTTACTGCCATCTCTACGATCTCTGCATACCAAGATTTCCTGGACCCCACTGGGGTTACAAGAATCAACGACTGCTTGATCCTGTGAAGAAGTTGTGGATGCAGGAAGAATAGGAGGGAATGCACAAATCAGTGAGAACCAATTCCACGGGAATAGCAAGGCATCCATTCTGCATGCTAGCGGATCCTTTGTTCTTGACACAAAGTTGTCAATCTTATTTGTTGATCCTGGACGCACAGATCTAGGTCTTGGATTCCCCATCCTTGACATATTGACAGGAAGATATCGAGATGAATTAACCATTCTCCCAGGTAAAACTGCTGGCGACTCAAGTAGTCCGCCTGCCAATTTTCTATTCTTAGAATGAAAACTGCAGATAGGATAAGCTTCACCTTTCTCTGGGCCGCACAACTTCTTGTGCCCCCTTGGTGATTAATATAGGTCATTGCTGTGGCAGAAACGGATTGACTCCTAGCAGGACAATACCTTAAACTGAACTATCAGGCCTCAGAACCAAGTGTTCTGCCTGGATATTAAAAGGTTAATGGGCAAGGCCATTTCTGATCTAGGCCACTTCTCCTGGACAGCTGTCTCTTTCGGGACTGTCCCCCAATCTAAACAAAAAAAGAAGGTTGGCATGTGTTGATACTATTTCCCAGGTAACTGAAAAAAGGATTTTCCCCTTCGCAGATTTTTGGATGTTAACCATAAACTGAGGCTCCGGCGCACTCAACACCTGGTATTTACAGGTGGTCTTTCATCTGGGTACTAATCAGGCCCGACCCTGCTTAGTCTCCAAGATCTGACTAAATCGAATGCTATCAGGGTGATGTGGCCGTAGGCTTTGGAGTCAGACACAATGGGAATATAGAGCTTGAAGTCTCTGTTTCAAGCCGATAGGATACTGCTTTGCAGCAGTCTAGAATGAGACTGAGCATAAAGAACAGCCTCGAATGAAGCCACCATCTTTCCCGACAACCTCACACAAAGTTGAATAGGAGAAAAAACATCTTGCTTCGACTACCTAGATCAGACCTTTATGGTGCTGATCTTAGCCTGGGGTACGAAAACCCTTTTCTGGATGTACCTATGATTAGACCCAAGTATTTTCTTCATGTTTTAAAGAAGATTCCTTCTAGGTTGAGAATCCGACCTAGATATTCCAGGTAGACAAATGTGGTGACCATACTTTTGGTCTAAGCGGGCTACAGACTGGTCTAACAAGAACAGATCGACTAGGTAAACCATAATAATTATACCTTGGGCCCTCAATCTGGCTAGAAAAGGAGCCAGAACCCTGTACTCGAGGTGTAGCAGCCAGATCGGAAAGCAGAGCTACACACTGAAAAAGAAGAGCAAGAAAATAGGCATATGGAGATATGCATCTTCATGCAAAAAAGGGGGAGATTATATTTAGCATTTGAATTTTAGATTTTTGAGATCTAGAATGTCCATTTGGATTTAACCAAATCCCAATCTCTGCTCTTACATGGGGCCACCATGAACACTTTTTGCCAAAATATGGTCCAATGCTAGAGAGAAAGATTTATTTTTCTCTGGATCCTTAGGAACAATTGATCTGAGAAAACGAGGAGACAAACTCTTGGAACTCCAGTTTGTACGTTGGAGCTATTGAGGAAGTCCCCTATTCGTCTTGACATTGCTTCCGCCAGATCCTTGAGAACTGTAGAAGAATTCTCCCTATTGAGCAAGCAGGGCCTCCTCAAAAGGAGGCTACAGTATCTTGTAGGCTTCCTCCCTGAAGACCTCTTATGTTCTTGGTGTTAACCCTGAGGATTACCCTTTGAACCTGACGGCGGAGGCCGTCGTGACTGCCTGGAGGCTGATGCCCCTGGCACAGAAGAAGAAACTTTAAAATAAAAAAACACAATTAGTCCTTCATTTAAAATGCAAAAGGGGTATCTTTCTTTTGCTAGAAATTATTTGGATATATCCAAAATATCACCAGATAGCTGTCTTACCGCAAAAGGGAAGACTAGCCAGGAGCTTCTTGCATGACGCTTAGCGAAAGCGCAAT
This sequence comes from Aquarana catesbeiana, assembly GCF_042186555.1. Classification (NCBI taxonomy): domain Eukaryota; kingdom Metazoa; phylum Chordata; class Amphibia; order Anura; family Ranidae; genus Aquarana; species Aquarana catesbeiana. Next base: position 610,544,486 of record NC_133326.1, on the reverse strand, counting down.
CTGTCATAGCAACTATTGCAAACATAAAGCTGCCTCCTGGTCCTGCTGAGCAGGATAACTTTAAAACACATGTTAAAACTGGTTTCTCAACAATTAACCAATTACTGTCAGCGCAGGCTGAGACACTCAACCTGCCAGAGAAAAAAAAAAAGTGTTTCTTTTTTTTCTTCAATAGAAATTCCAAACTTTTATACATTGGATCCCTAAGTATTTGAGTAATGTATGCCGGACAAGTCAAACTTACCCACAAAGGATACAGTAGCGTTAATTGCTGGTATAACCCAGCTTAGTGAATTTTCTCTACCATAGGATAAAGTGTGAAAACTTTTAGAATGGAAAATAATGCTCATCTGGGTGATCCTCCAGGAAAAAAAAAAAATTCCCAACAAAGAATGGACAGGAAAAAGCATGCACAACTTGAGGCTTTAGCGAACCCTAATACTCAGTTAAGGGTACATAAATGTGGAGCGGATTGTACCATCTATCATACAGATTAAAAAGCTGAACCTCCCGCAATTGACACCTCAGAAGAGGAGTCATCAGCCTCACCACGGTCCCCTGAGGGAATAGTCTTCTCCTGCCCATAGTTTCTCAGTCTGAGGGTCTTAGGAAATTGGAAGAGAACCTGTCACATCTTGACCACTCTGGGATGCGATTAAGGTCGCTAAACTTCTTTTAAAAACCTGCCATGGCTGAGGAAAAAAAAGAGTAAAATGAACAGGGGCTGCAGTGTTGAAAACAGTTGCAAACATTTCATGGCCCCAATACTCACTCTGACTAGCCAACCCCTCTGGGGGGGGGGGTGCCATTTGAAGAGTAGGCTTTCCAGAGCTTGAGGTAGACCCTTTTAGCTCCTTTTTGGGGGGTGTTTCAACCCCCCTCTTCTGAATATAGCCCGATGCACAAAGCAGAGGTGCTACCAGAAGAAATCACATCCATTGCTTGAGCAATAGTCAGCCACTGCCGCTACTATTAACGCTCAGCCTGATGCAATAGTAAAAAAAAAAAAGAATGCTTGTGTCACCAACCTCTTACATGCCCCCCTACGCTCTTGTGTACCTCTGCAGCTTGCAGCAATAATACTAGTGCTTTTTAAAAAAAAAAAAAAAAAAACGAAAAAAAAACAAACACTCTTTCCTGCGCTGGACATTGAAGGACGCCAACGCCGCGCTAAGCCCCGTCCCCTCCGGCCCACCTCCTCTCTTTCAAATATAAAAAAAGCGTTTACCCTGGCGAGCGCGGGCCTCTGATCCTATGGGATCTTACAGAGAGGGGAGAAAATGGCGAGGAGAGCCTGGAAGCCGCCGAGTAGTGCAGTGTGCCGCTCTTTTTTTTTTTTTTTCTTTTAGTGCTTCTTCCTCTTGAAGAGGGGTAGCAAATGGCACCGGTGGGGGGCGTCTGGTGGGGAGGAAAACCCCCCCTAGACTTACCGGAGGTCTGCTGCTGGCTGGAGGAAATTGAAGCTGCTGTCTCGGACACATAGTGAGCTCTCTGAGGAAGCGTGAGAAGGTATGTGCTCTATACAGCCACCAGTGGTGACACATAAGCATGATGACATTTACTAGCTTAAAGGAGACATTCATAAGAAAATTCAAAAATTTCTTAGAAAAACTCCACTTACCTTTCCTGCCGCAGGGTTTTCTGTGGTAAAACCAACAGACCCCATCTTCACCCTTCATGGTGGGTCCTGTTAAACCTTCAGGAGCTGGGGATCCTCGAGAAAACCCACAACTCTGGACCTGTAATAGCACCACCGCCAGTAAAAAAAAACTTTATGGCCTTACTACCAAAAAGTACTGGATCCCGGGGTCCAGCTCTCTAAAAAGAGAAGCGTTTACAGGCAAGACCTTGTTTCTTCGGACACGAGGCCAGGGTACCATTCAATTCGGCCCAAAAGACACTTTGAATGGATCCGGCTGCATGGCTAGCCCCAGCAAGGATTGCTCCAATGGAGCTCAGCACAGCACATCTTTACTCGTGACCAACACCTTAAACACTGGCAAAAAAACTGAGGTGCTCCCAGTAGTGAGAGAGGTTATATAGGGAGTGCACTTTAAAGTCCTAAGGGCGTGCCAGTGTCCATCACCTGAAGGTGGCCTATAACCCACATAGTAACTACAATGGCTCTGTGTCCCGTGATGTACGGTAAGAAAGCAGTCCAACTGAAGGGTGGGCAACACCGCAGAAAACCACCAAACAGGCCAAAGAGATTTGAGGACTGCCTGTAGCACAGGAACCAGGCTCTAAATCTGCACCAGAGGAAGCCATGTTTCATACCAACAGGATTATAGGAAGGACAAAGAATCAACCTGATGCTCAAGACCTAAAAGTAGGTCACCACCAGAGGCAATTACTGCACAAGAAAAGGGCACTGAACCTGAACTAGCAAAAAGTTGATCAACCAAAAACCTACCTAACAAGTCAAACCATAACTAGTTCCTGTGAAGGATAAAAAAAAATAAATAAAAAACAAAAAAAACGACCCACATGATATACTAAAGCAAAGGAAGAAAAAAAAAAGAAAAAAAACACACAAACAACTGGGGACAAATCCTAATACAGGTTCTGGGATCAAAAATGTCCAAGTCAAAAATGGCAGCCAATTTAATTGGAAAGGCCCGAGGCCTTTGCATCCCTGACATTCTAGGGGACAAAAACTCAGTGACCAAAGAGGTTGTCTGACCAGACAACCAATCTCATTAGGCAAGACTTACCAGGAAAAACCCTGTATATGGGCAAAAGCACTACAAGGCAATACATACCCCACAAAAGGTTTTGGATTAAGTCCCAAGTTTCCCAGGAGGAGATATCTTGGAGCTAGCCCACAATTTTTTTTTTTACGTTTAGTATAAAATGGGGAAAGGTTAGTTTTTACAGCTATCTGGACTCAATTAGAAAGACTTCCCCTCACTTTTACCAGACAGGAAGTGAGGGAAAAAAAAAAATCGAAAAAAACAGGGAAGCTGACAAAAATTAAATAGCTGACAAGGGTTCTACTATATTTCCTACTTAACTATTAAAGAAAATAAATAAATAAATAAATCGCTGTTAGAGGTTTTCCCTAACTTCCTGTTCTGGAACAACTGACCAAACCAGGACGTAAACAGACTTCTACCAGCAAGAAAACCTGACAGGAGTTCTAATGCTTTCCCACTTTATCCAAAACAAAAACAAAAGCATTCAGGCTATAGATACAATTTTGATAATTTAGGGTCTTTATCTTGGTTTAGAAAAAGATAGAGATTTAAAGTGTGATGTGAAACTGGACTACCCCCACTAGGAATGTGGGTGAAATAAGAGTACACAAATGATCTGTCTGCTAAGGACATCTTGCATTGTAATGCCCCGTACACACAATCGGACTTTGTTCGGACATTCCGACAACGAAATCCTAGGATTTTTTCCGACGGATGTTGGCTCAAACTTGTCTTGCATACACACGGTCACACAAAGTTGTTGGAAAATCCGATAGTTCTAAACGCGGTGACATAAAACACGTACGTCGGGACTATAAACGGGGCAGTGGCCAATAGCTTTCATCTCTTTATTTATTCTGAGCATGCGTGGCACTTTGTCCGTCGGATTTGTGTACACACGATCGGAATTTTCGACAACGGATTCTGTTTTCGGAAAATTTTATATCCTGCTCTCAAACTTTGTGTGTCGGAAAATCCGATGGAAAATGTGTGATGGAGCCTACACACGGTCAGAATTTCCGATAACAAGGTCCTATCACACATTTTCCATCGGAAAATCCGACCGTGTGTACAGGGCATAACTCTGCAGCACTTTGGTTGACCAACAGCATACCTGAGTGGCCATCGGTGGTTGTGTGGATATCAAAGGTACCTCAGGAAGCGAATTAACACACACTCTCTTCCTCTTGACTGGCAGTTCAGGTTTTTCGCACATGTTACCTGGAAAACCATAAGAGGATAGAAACTTTTTACATGCAGACTTGAAAAGTTACTGATTGGTAATAAGAAAAAGGGGAAAAAAAACAGAAGACATACTGTATGCCTGATCCATTACCTGCTTTTATTAAAAGTGTATACAAAACACAAAATCAAAAAGTATTTAGTACATCTCTGCAATACATCCACAGTTCCCCACATTTAGCCCTTTAACCATGCTGCAAATACAAAAAAAATAAGTTATTTGCCAGAAATATAGTGCTTTCCTGTATTGCCGTTTGAGCTGACAAAGTGTTTTTTTAAAGCGGAGTGCCATTAAAAAGTGGAACTTCCCCTTTTTTGTCTCCACCTCCACATTTGGCACCTTTTGGGGAGGGGGGGGGGGGGGTAACGGGACGGACATGTACCTGTTTGACAGGTCCCCTTTCCCCACTTCTGGAGACTACGCCATCCCTCGGAAGTTCGACCCCCCTTTTTTCCCCTCCTCCGCTGGGCCAATTTGAAAGCGCAATGTCGGTTTCCCTTATAAGGAATGCCGGAGCCTGCACCCAACAGCCGATCCAAAAATCGTCTGGGGTGCCGACATTGTGGGAACCCTGGACAGGTAAGTGTCCTAATATTCAAAGTCAGCAGCTAACTACAGCATTTAATTTTTTGGGGGGGGGCAGCGGAACACAGCTTTAAGCTCTGAAATCCCAATCACAATGTCTTCCCTCATTGCCACAATCCTTCCACTGGCTACAGTTAGCGTTCAACCAACAATTTACCACCCAGCTCCCCAGCTCTTTCAATTTTTTAATCAAAGTTTGTTGAACTGTGTGGTGCTAACAGGGCCACCCAAGGCCCAAAGTTTTGCATATAATCATCAGGAATCCGCAGAAATTCAATTCATGTATGGCCAGAGTAAAAGTGTTCTTGAACAAGTTGTGCTTCCTGGATTACAATACTGGTTGAACAGAATTTAAATCTTTTGGCTGTTAAAACAATTTCCACTAGGCATTTATCTGGAGGTCCTAGTAGATGATAGACTCACCAATGGCATGCAATACCAAGCTGCTGCAAGCAAAGCCAGCAGAATACAGGGGGTCCCCGGGTTACAAACAAGACAGGGACTTTAGGTTTGTTCTTAAGTTGAATCTGTTTGTAAGTCGGAACAGGTAAATTTTTTAAGTGTAGCTCCAGCCAAAAAAACTATTTTTAAGTTTTTTAGATAGCATAGAGAAGGGTTATCACCCCTGTAACATTTGTTTTGCGGTCTGTGCCCCTGTTCAGAAGATTTCACATCACTTTCTGTCCCAATGACAATTGGATTTTGAAAATTTGGGGACACCTTTTCCCCATATTAACTCTTACAGGAGAGAATTTCCCTTCCTAGGGGTAGATTTCCTCTCACTTCCTGTTGCCTCCCTCCGTTTGTAAGTAGGAGTCGTTTGTAAGTCGGATGTTTGTAAGTAGGGGACCCCCTGTATCAGCATGCATTAAAAAAGGGATTCACTCCAGAGATAAAATGATCATTCTCCCGCTCTACAAGACTCTGGTCTGGTTGCATCTTGAGTATGCTGTCCAGTTCTGGGCTCCAGTCCTCAGGAAGGATGTGCTGGAACTGGGGAGAATCCAGAGAAGGGCAACAAAGCTAATAAAGGGACTGGAAAATCTCAGCTATGGGGAAAGACTACAAGCATTGAAATTATGCTCTCAGGAGAGAAGACGCTTGAGAGGGGATATGATAGCGATGTACAAATACCGTAGTGGTGACCCTAGCATAGGGAAAAACTTTTCAGTGAAGGAGTTTAAAAAGACACACGGCCAATCACTGAGATTGGAAGAGAAGCGGTTTAACCTTAATCTGGGTAGAGGGTTCTTTATTGTCAGAGCGGTAAAGATGTGGAATTATTTTCCACAAGCAGTAGTATCAGCAGGGAGTGTCAATAGTTTCTATAAAAACTATTAGATGGGCATTTTAACGATCACAATATATAGGGATATACGATTATTGAGATACGCACTCACACAGGTTGGACTGGTGTCTGTTTTCAGCCTAACCGACTATGTAACTATGCTTGTCTTCAATATTTTATATGAAACAATTCTCATAAGTCAGTCTATGCTAAAATGATGATCAAACTGATTATTCTGATGTGGCAATAGACCTATAATCACATTCATTCATTTACCATAGCTTTTTCTTCCCAAGGTGTTGCACTTTGTTTCTTCTTCCTCCTCAGAGAATCCTGGAAATGGAAGTTTTCCTTCACTTTCCTCAACAGCTTGGAAAGCATTTCGAAAGGAGGACATTTTTTCTTTTAGTATTGAATTCCGTGGAGATATAAAGGGATTGGACTGTAAAAAAGTTGAGAACAAAAGCTGCTATTACTACTAATGTGATAGAAAAAAAAAAAAAAAAAAAGAGCCCATCTCACAGGTCCTACAATAATAAATAGGCCAATAATTGCTTAAGAATGAGAAATCCTTCTACATAGCTTCATACAGATGTGTTTAACACCTGTACTTCTCTGTGGTTTACCATGACCGAGCGGACTATAGCTATGGTCACACAGACATGACCAGGCCACCCTGGGTGCTGGTTCTCCTCTAGCGGGGAATCACTGTTCTTTAACCACTCCAGCCTCGGAAGTTCTTACCCCCTTAATGACCAGGCCATTTTTTTGCGATACGGCACTGCGTTATTTTAACTGACAATTGCATGGTCGTGCAACCCTGTACCCAAAATAAAAATTGATGTCCTTTCCCCCCCCCCACAGAGCTTTCTTTTGGTGGTATTTGATCACCTCTGCGGTTTATATTTTTTGCGCCATAAACAAGAAAAGGCTGACAATTTTGAAAAAAAAAAATAGAAATAAAAAAAAAATTAATTTCTTCATCATCAATTTAAGCCAATATGTATTCTTCTACGTAGTTTGGTAAAACTATGGTAAAAAAAAAATCCCAATAAGCGTATATTAATTGGTTTGCGCAAAAGTTATAGCATCTACAAACGATGGGATAGATTTATGGACTTTTTTTGTATTGTGTTTACCGGTAATGGCAGCGATCTTTAGAGGGAGTGCGACATTGCGGTGGACAAATCTGACCCTAGGTGCCACTTTTTAGGAACCAGCGACACCAATACAGTGATCAGTGCTAAAAAATTATGCATGGTTACTGTATAAATGACACTGGCAGGGAAGGGGTTAACATCAGGGGTGATCAAAGGGTTAAGTGGGAGTGTTTTCTAACTGTTTGAGGGATGGACAGACAGGAAAGAACACAGCGTTCCTGCCTACAAGGAACAGAAGATCTCTGTACTTCCAGGTCAGAACGGGGATCCCGTTTATTGGCTTCCTCTGTGCAGTCGGCGCACGTGTGTCCACAGTAACTATTGCACGAAATGATGTACAGGTGTTTCGTGCAATAGAGCCGCTCCACCGCTGTATATATGCGATGGGCGGTCTTTAAGTGGTTAAAGCACCTGAGAAATTCACCTGCAGTGAATGTTTGTTGAATGTCAGATTAACTGCTTTTGATAAATATACCCCTTGGTGTCTCCAAAACTATATTAGAGTTTTTGCAGCTGTTGCATATTACAGAGAGTAAAATGACTGTTTACCAGAGGCTCAGGACTAGTCTTCTTGCTTCTCTGCAGTGCAATTTGGCGAATCAGAAAGTTCATTTCAGGTGATCCGCGGACACCGATTGTAGATCTACGCCTGTGTTTGTGCAGAGTTCTGGGGGATTTTCCTAAAAACGGGAAGGAATTGACAGATCAATTAGAAAACGAAAAAGAAAAAAGTTGAAGTTGAATTTTAAATGTTGTATATGTTAACCACTTGACCTCCGGAAGATTTATCCCCTTCAAGACCAAGTCACTTTATGTGGTACGGCACCACGTTACTTTAACTGACAATTGCGCAGTCATGCAACGCTGTACACAGATGAAAATTGATGTCATTTTTTCCCCACAAATTGAGCTTTCTTTTGGTGGTATTTGATCACCACTGGTAAGAAAAAAAAAAAAAAAAAAAAATCCCCAAAAAGTGTATATTGATTGGTTTGTGCAAAAGTTATAGCATCTACAAACTATGGAATATATACTGGTTACATATATTATATATGCTGGCAGACATCTCTCTCTCTTTGTATAATGTAAAGTAGTGAGTGTATAGCTTGCTGTCCCCTCAAAATAACTCAACACACAGCCATTAATGTCTAAACCATTGGCAACAAAAGTGAGTACACCCCTAAGTGAAAATGTGAAAATTGGGCCCAAAGTTCAACCCTCTTGGGCATGGAGTTTACCAGAGTTTCACAGGTTGCCACTGGAGTCCTCTTCCACTCCTCCATGATGACATCATGGAGCTGGTGGATGTTAGAGACCTTGCGCTCCTCCACCTGCTCCACAGTGGAACCTATCCTGTTAAACCGCTGTATGGTCTTGGCCACCATGCTGCAACTCAGTTTCAGGGTCTTAGCAATCTTCTTATAGCCTAGGCCATCTTTATGTAAAGCAACAAATTATTTTTCAGATCCTCAGAGTACTTTGCCATGAGGTGCCATGTTGAACTTCCAGCGACCAGTATGAGAGAGTGAGAGCGATAACACCAAAATGTAACACACCTGCTCTCCATTCACACCGGAGACCTTGTAACACTAACGAGTCACATGACACCGGGGAGGGAAAATAGCCAATTGGGCCCAATTTGGACATTTTCACTTAGGGGTGTACAAACTTTTATTGCCAGTGGTTTAGACAATAATGGCGGTGTGTTGAGTTATTTTGAGGGGACAGCAAATTTACACTGTTATACAAGCTGTACACTCACTACTTTACTTTATAGCAAAGTGTCATTTCTTCAGTGTTGTCACATGAAAAGGTAGAAAATATTTACAAAACTGAGGGGTGTACTCACTTTTGTGAGAGATAGAACATATATACATACATACACACACACACACACACACACACAATGGCCGCCCGGTAGCAAAATGTCTGCTATGGGCAGTCGGAAATAGTTAAAGAAGACCTATAGGATAATAAAATTTAAGTTAGAGTTACCAGCAACTTTTTCTTCCAGTACAGGCAGTCCCTGAGTTACGAACCTCCAACTTACGAATGACTCCTACTTACGAACGTGAGGCGGCATGATGTTCTGCGCATGCGCGGCCACCTTGACGGCGGGCACCTTGGAAAACGAACATATCCGACTTAAGAACAAACCGGCAGTCCCTAACCCGTTCCTAACTCGGGGACTGCCTGTAGTCTTTCAGGACAGCACCTGAGAGATCGTAGCTTCTCCCACCAGGAAATACTTCACCACCAAAACGTTAAAAAGGAGGCTTCTCCCCACAGATCCTCAAGCTGTAGTAGAGTAACTCCGGCCAAGCTAAAACACATAAGCACAACAGAGTATAATAAAGCACAAAGGCTGGCAATCACTGCTGTTCTAAAAGAGAACTGGAAAACAAGTTACCAGTAGGTCTAACTTGAATTTTCCTAAATTTCTTTCAGGACAGCACCTGACAGAATAAACAAGAACTTACCAATCTTATGGAGGGACAACATCTTGCAAAACCAAAGGCCTGATCCCTTGCTGACAATAGATGCGATCTGTAATGGTGAACAGTGGATAACCATGTTGCCGCTTTGGAGTTTTGTTCCAGACTGGCACCAGCCCCTTCTTGCCCAGGTGGCTACCAAAGCTCTAGCAGAGCGAGCTTGAACCCCCAACATTGGGACCAAATCTATCCAGACAACACTGCTCTTCTCATGTCCAAGGATAAAAAACATTTTTTTCAAATGGTGTCAATAGAAGCAACTTTCTGAAGAAAACACAAATCTGCTTTTAAAATAATCCTATCCGGGGAGAAAGGACAAAAAAAGGCTACCCAATAGAGCATGCCATTTGCCGATTCTGCATGCGGAAGTTACCGCCATCAGAAGAACTGTCTGTTTACCTTACCTTAACTGTCTTTAAGGTAAGGTAAATTCAGAGTTGCTGAATCTAACGATTAAAAAAGATCTTTTGTTAGAGCCAAAACTACTGACAGATCCCATTTTGGGTAGACCAACTGGCACAAGTCTTGACTGAGCTAGGGCCTTACGATGAAAGATTCAGATGAAATAGAAGTCTCCAAAAACACCTCTAAAGCAACTACTTGCACCTTGAGGGTGCTAACTGGCAGACCCATCTGCACCTTCTTCTAAAAATTCCAGAACAGAGGAAAGGTCTTCCGAGGATTAGAATACACACACAGGCGTTGATTTACTAAAACTGGAGCAGCTGTGCATGGTAGTCAATCAGCTTCCATTTTTTTTTGTCAAAGCCTAATAGAACAAGCTGAAGTTAGACAAACCCTGAAGCAGCAAAAGGTGGACTGCTGATACAGATGCAGTGGAATTCTGCCAAAACTAAGGATCTCCTCTGCCAACACTTGCAGAGCTCTGCTTTTTGTGTCTCCTTGACTGTTGATATAGGCCAGGATCTCTATGGCAGCAGATCCATTCTCTTGTCCATTGACCATGCCCTCAAAAAAAAACTAAATCTGTACTTTTGACTTCGGAAAAAGCCATGTCTAGCTTACACATTTTATTCCATATGGCTGCTGGGTTTTGGTTAAAAAGGAATCTCCTCTTATAAAGCTATTGAAAAAAAAAAATTAAAAAAGATTTTCCTTTCTGCATCCTGGCATTCTTTTTCCATATTCAGAAATGAGAGGATGAACCGCAAATACTCACCCCTTAGGTCCATCAAGACCTAAGTTCATAAGGTCGTGTAAGGATAAATCTTTTTTCTCTTCCTCAATGCCTAGCATAGTATGCCTTAAGACCGTCCACTTCAAGTGATAATTTATATTTAGAAGCTGAAAAACCTTCATTATTAGCCACCTCCTCCTCCTCCTCATCTGAATCAACGGATATGAAGGGTGAATGTACTTTCTGCAAGGAAGATCCCTCAGGCTCTGCACTAAGGCTCCATTCGCACTTGTACGAGTCCAAAGTTGCATCGACTTTGGAGTGCAACTTCGGATGGGTGCAACTTGGATTCGACTTTGGCTTTGACCAGTGATTATGGACAACTGTTGCACACAAGTTGCATTGTATAAAATTCAGGTACAACTCATGCAACTTCAGCTCCCATCTCTCCACAGTGACTCACTTGTTGACTCACTCCTGCTTACTTAATCCGTCCAGCCCAGGTGATCTCTGCCTTCGCCTGGTCAACATCACAGAGACTCTCTCATTTTTTTTGATAATTTCTTCCTTTTCCAAAAAATTGCAACTTCAAAAAACTTGCCATACCTCTTACTAAATACCTCAGACTGTCTACTTTTCAAAAAGGAGTCATTTGTACTGTCCTGGCATTTTGGGGCCTCAAGATAGGCCGTCAGTACATGAGGTTTGATCAATTTTCAGATGTATACCATAGTTTGTGGACTCTGACTTTCCTATAGACTAAATAAACTACACCGATTTGGGTTATTTTCAAAGAAATGTAGCAGAATACACTTGGACCTAAATTTATCAAGAAAGATTTGCAAAATTTTAAAAAACAGAAACAAAGAAAAACACATTTTGTTTCAAAATTTTTAGATTATCATTTATTTAGCAAAAAGTAAAAAAAACCCAGTGGTGATTAAATACCACCAAAAGAAAAGTCAATTTGTGCGAACAAAATTATAAAAATTTAGTTCGGGTACAGTGTTGCCACGCAATTGTCAGTGTGTTACAGCGCTGAAAGCTGAAAATTGGCCTGGGCAGGAAGGAGGTAAAAGTGCCTGGTATTCAAGTGGTAAAGCATGAACAACAGCACAGTGCTTTTGCTGTGTAATTTGTCTCTTTCTATCATCTAAAAGAACTGGTAGATCCTGCCCTTCCCTCTGTAAACTGACCACATTCATCATGGCTACTGATCCAGGATACTGTAGTCCGTTTACGTGCCCCTGTCATCCTGCTGTCTCTCCTCTCACTCCCCCCTCCCTTCCTGCCAGCTAGTGTCATGCCGATCTCCTCCCCTCCTGCTGCAAAAATAACTTATTTTCATACAATCCCGTGTTAGATAAAGTTATGTGCTCCAGTGTATGTTCTTTATAAAAAAAAAAATATGCCTCTTTATACCTCATTTCAAAGCGCCGCTCGCATGACCACCTGCCGCTCTCCTCCCGATTGACCTCAGCAGGGGGATTCTCAGCCCCTCCCGCTGTATGTGTCAGATTGGGAGTGGAGAGCAGTGGGCGGTCCTGTGAGTGCACTCTGAAATAAGGTATAAAAGTCTTTTTTTTTTTTATAAATAACATAATGGAGCATGTAAATTTATCCAACACAGGGGACTGTATGAAGATAAAGGGGCTTTAAGACCACTTTAAATACCACCAAAAGAAAGCACGGTCTAAAAAAATTATATAAAATTTGTGTAGCGTGTTCCATGACCAGGTAAAGTTAGGTTCACGCTGTAGTGAGTCTGGGAAAGCGGTTAAGTCACACCCATTCTCCAACTGGCAGGCAAAAATGCACTGCTCTTTAGCAGACGCACAGGGTTGCCATTGATGAGGTTGCAAACTCCGGCTAAAAAACCCCAAAAAAACAAACCTGTAAGACAAAAGGCATAATGAGCTAGTATGCATCGCATACTAGCTCATTATGAAATATCTTAGAACGCCACCCGCACATCGCTGGGACGGGTGACATTTTCCCCGGAGGGCCTCCTGGGATCGCGGGCTCCGGCGCTGTGATTGGCCTGAGCCGCGATTACATACATAGTTAGCAAGGTTGAATAAAGACACCAGTCCATCCAGTCCAACCCGAGTGAGTATGGGTGCATGTCCACAACCATCCCTATTTATTTAAGGTACCCATATAGCGCTGCCAACTCACGCAGCACTCCACACACACACCGCACACCCACATTGGTCCCCACCCCAAGTAGCCCACAATCCAAGGCCCCCAACCCACACTCACACACCAGGGCCAATCCCGAACAGAAGCCAATCAACCCACCAGCATGTCTTTGGAGTGTGGGAGGAAATCGGAGTACCCGGAGGAAACCCACGCAGGCACAGGGAGAACATGCAAACTCCAGGCAGGTAGTGTCGTGGTTGGGATTCGAACCAGCGACCCTTTTTACTGCAAGGAGAGAGTGCTACCCACTACACCACTGTGCTGCTACATCACTCGCGCATGCACACGGGAGCCGTCGGTCACGGCACAGGTCTCTCGAAGAAACGGCACTAACGGCCGTTCAGTCATCAGCGCAGTATACAATAAACATCTCCTAAACGGACAAGTTTAGGAGATATTTACAGTACCTATAAGTGAGCCTTATTACAGGCTTACATTTTAGGTACAAACATCAGAGGAGAGTTTACCTCCTCTTTAAAGTGGTTGTAAAGGCTCAAGGTTTTTTTTTTTTTTTTTTACCTTCATGTATTCCATGCATGAAGGTAAAAAACCTTCTGTGTGCAGCAGCTCCCCAAGCCCCACCTTATACGAGGGGCGTTCAAGGCAAACCAGGACTTTTCAGTTTATGGAATAAAACAACAAATTTCAAGGAGTGGGAACTGCATTTATTTTTTGCTATACTCCTCTGCTACATTTATACACTTATCCCAGCGTTGAACTCACTGTACTGACAGTGGCAAAGAAGGGGGTTAAAATCAGGGGTGATAAAAAGGGTTAAATGCACTCCCTGGGAGTGCTTTCTTACTGTGTGGGGGATGGTTTAACTGTAGGAAGACAGAGATCTGTGTTCCTGCTTAGAAGAAACACAAGATCTCTGTCTTCCTTTTCCAAAACAGCGATCTGCCTCTCTCACAACAATCGCTGGGATTGGGTCCAGCTGTGTCCAAACCGTGCCCCAGAGCCTAAAAAAACCCCAAAAACCATGTACAGGTACATTATTTTGCGCTTAAGGGCCGCCCTGCTGCAGTATAGGTACGTAGGGTGGTCCTTAAGCGGTTAATATCCCTTTAAAAGCACCCCCTTGCATCTAAAAACAGTGCATTTTCAGGTGCACAAAGCATATATTGTCACAGCATCATGCAGCTGCGTTTTGAAGAAAAAAAAAAAAAAAAAAAAAAAAGGAAGGTCAAGGACTTCTTTCCCGTGTTCCACACAAGTACAGCAGTCTATTCAAATAAATGAGCTGCTGTGCTCGTGCAAACGCAGCCGCATGGACACGCTACAGTGGGAACCTAGCCCAATTGTCAGCCAAACTATTATAGCACTGAAAACTGAAAAATAGCCTAATGAAGAAAGGGTAGCACAGGCTAGCACCCAATGTTAGGGCTCATTCACACCATACGTGCATCAAAACTGATGGGAAAACAGATTTGCAGATTTCACTTGCAGGGACATTCATTTACATCAGCTTTCATGCGCGCCAGTTATGCGCCCCGTTCACATCCATGTTGATGTAGTGTCAGTTTTTTCCAGTGCAGAAAACTGAATACATGTTGCAGATTCCTGCACAGAAAAAATCTGCACATGATGCCAATGTTGTGGCGTGAACAGGGCACATAGAGAACAATTGCTTATTTTGTGCCCTTGCAGGACGCATGCAGAAAAACTGACGTCTTTGCACTAGTGGTCGATCGATATGGGTTTTTTCCTGGCCGATGTCGATATTTAGAAATCTCGGTGGCCAATATATGATGCCGATTCTTTTGGGCCAATATATTTGCCCGGTTTTTTTTTTTTTTTTCCCCTTCATTTCATAAAATCTTACAGTTAGACCCCTTTCACACTGGGGCGTTTTACAGGCGCTTTTGGGCTAAAAATAGCACCTGTAAAGTGCCTGCAAAACGGCTCCCCTGCAGTCTCAGTGTGAAAGCCCGAGTGCTTTCACACTGAGGCGATGCGCTGGCAGGATGTTAAAAAAAAAAAGTCCTGCAAGCAGCATCTTTGGAGCAGTGTATACCGCTGCTCCACCACTCCTGCCCATTGAAATGAATGTGCGCCGCTGCCGAAGCGCCTGCAAAGCGTTTCGGCAGCGGCGATTCAGGGGCGCATTTAACCCCTTCCTCGGCCGCTAGCTGGGTTATAAGCTCCCTGCTAGCAGGCGAATAGCACCGCTAAAATGACGGTAAAGCGCCGCTAAAACTAGCAGCGTTTTACCGTCAACACATGCCCGCTCCAGTGTGAAAGCAACCTTAAGTAATAAGTGATACAGAAATTTTTTTACATTTAAACATTAAACAAAACAAACCTCCAATCAGTTCACTTGCATGTATAATTTAGATAACAAAAAAAAACAAAAAACCACTCTCTCTTAAATATTAAATACACAAAAGCAGGTAATCAAAACTTTTGGACGAAAAAAAATGGACTAACTTTACTGCTTAGTTTTTTTTAAATTCATTGTATATTTAAAAAAAACAAAACAATTGCGTTTGAAAGACTGCTGCGCAAATACCGTGTGACATAAAATATTGCAACAACCACCTTTTTTTTCCCTAGGGTGTCTGCTAAAAAAAAAATAAAAAAATTATAATATATATATATATTGTTTGGGGGTTCTAAGTGATTTTCTAGCAGAAAATACAGGATTTTTATCTGTAAGCAACAAGTGTCAGAAAAGATTTAGTCTTTAAATGGTTAAACTGAGAGCTTCTACACACAGAGTTCAGGTCATTGATAAAAGAACCTGAAGAGATACAATGTTTCTTCTTATCAGATTTGGCAGGCTGCCCAGAGGAGAAGAAAATTCTCTCCACAGAAAACTTCAGCCAACTTGCATTGACTTCTATTACAGAAGTCATTTGCAAGTCATGCTGAAGTTATAATCTGCCTTTTTTTATCAGCACAATCGGCTGATGCTGATTAAATAAAAAAACGCCAAATATCAGCCGATATATCGGTCGACCTCTACTCTGCACCATGGTGTGAATGAGTCCTTACGGTTACAAATTCTTTGCAGCCTGTAAACCAATGTAACTAAAGTAAGCCAAATGTTATAATCCTGACAGAATGCTTTCTAACATACAGATCGCAACAGGTATTGTATTGTATTGTTATCTTAACAATAGTGTGGTTTAAATTGTGTAAATAAAATATCAAATATTATATGAAGGCAGTGAGAATGTATATCATATGTTTTTATCAAGAAGCTCTGATTAGAACTTACACCTCTCCCAATATGACAGCACTGGGCCAATCACCAACAACTGCCATAAGAGGCAAATTAATGAGTCCCATTCCCCTCCATTGCCAAAGTAAAGCCAGGTACACACAGACTAAATGTTGGGAGGCAACGGCCAGTTCAAGAAAAAGGAAAAAAAAAAAAAGTCTGACATTTGGCCCGTGTGTATGTTGGTCTGTCCGACAGAAGCCAGCCTGTTGGACTAGCATGCTGGAAAACCAGCATCCGACTGGCTCCCGATCAGCACTCTCAGCCAATGGAGAGGAAGGCAATGAAATGCATGCACTGTACCACTGCTACCCTTGTAGAACACTCCATGACTATTTTTAACAACTACTGACCAGTTGGTCTTCTGCTAATTGAACAGGTTATACAGCAGTTACATACGACACCTTCAATCAGTGAAGAGGGAATTATATTGTATATCATTGTGGAGGACTGCTCCTGAACATAACAATTACAAAAGGTTAAATATTCATTACAGCATACTCACATCTCTGCTTGCCACCTACCTACACAGTTGGTAAAGCTTTCACTTGAAATGCCAAAATCATCCACAGTGACATTAGAGAAATTGATTGGTGTGTTTGACTCTCCAATACGCCAATCAGAACCATGGGTGTCCTTCCTGGGAGTAATACTGCCAGATCCCGCAGAGATATCCCTTCCCAATCCAAACCTCTCCTGATCACCTAGATTGGGACACTCCATGAGGTCTGTTGGTTTTCCAAAGTCGCTCTTCCCATAGTTGTACATATTACCATCTAACTCAGCAGGGATGATGTTTTCTTTGGCTTCATCAGTGCTGATATATTTGGCATGAGCTCTGGCAGGAAAGGACATCTTATTACAAATGTCCGATATAGCTTCCTCGGCTACGATCAGAAAGGATTGATCTTCAGTCTCTGGGGGCAAGATGGGAATCTCCTGCAATACTTTCCTTGTGGCCATTCTTTTCTCAGAAATTCTTTACCTAGAAAGAAAGACGGATACATGGTTACATGTAGATCGCTGCAGAAACATTTGTGTTTAACTTTTTTGCTGCCAGGCCCTGTGCGCCACTTTTAAACCATTTTTGCAACTTTTCCTTTGCTTTTTTATTTTTCACTTATAACTTTCAGAGTTTGTAAAAGACCCCACAAACCATATATTTTCTGAAATCACAGGACCAGTAAAATAAAAAGGAAGGTGCTACTGATTTTTAAGGCCCCATGATATTTGTGCTAAAAATACACTAAAATCATTAGATGAAAAACCAGCAAATTCTACAAAATTCCTACTAAATATAAAAGCGTAACCTATATTGAATTAAAGTGGAGTTCCACCCAAAAGTGGAACTTCCGCTTTAAGGACTCCTGATGCCACATTTGGAACATCTTTTTGGGAGGGGGGGTACCCCATTTCTGACAGGTACCCAGCAACCACTTCCGCTCGGAGCGCCGCCACAAGCGGAAGTTCTCTCCCCACTTCCTCCCTGCAATCTTCTGGGACACATCACAGAAATTTGCCCGGCCATTGAGGACACGCAGCACGACTTACGCATGCACAGTGCACACCCGGGTGTGAAGCCGCAAGCTGTCACAGCCGGGTGCCCACACTAGTGATGCGGGCACCAGGAAGAGGACCGAGGCTTCAGGCGGCCGCATCGCTGAATAGTGGCACAGGCGAGTGTGTGTTTATTAACAGTCAGCAGCTACACTTTTTGTAGCTGCTGACTTTTAACAAACACAGAAACAGCAACTTCTCTTTAATAAATAACAAATATTTGTAACTTTTAAATTTTTTTTTTTGCGAAATGGTGAAAAATTGAACAGATGCAAAAGTGTAAATATCCAAAGGTTTTCATTTTTCCCCTTTACAAGCTTTCAGAGTTTGTAAAAGACCCCCCCCCCCCCCCAACCATATATTTTCTGAAAGCACATGACCTGTAGACTAAAAATTACAAATATTTGTAATTTTTACATTGCCCCTTTTTGCAAAATGGTGGAAATTGAACCTACCCAAAAATCTCTGGAGGTTTTAATTTTTCACGTACAGCTTTCAGAATTTGTAAAAGACCCCCCAAACCATATATTTCCTGAAAGCATATGACCATTAGAATAAAAAGAAAGTGCTACTGATTTTTAAGGCCCTGCGATTTTTGCACAAATGTTTATCAAATCATTCATTTATTTAGTGAAAATAACCACTTAAATCCTTTTTTTGCACACAAACACAATATAACTTGGCATGCAATGCCAAGCTGCTGTTAACAAAGCAAACAGAATATTGGCAAGCATTAAAAAGGGGATCAACTCCAGGAGATAAAACGATAATTCTCCCACTCTACAAGACTCTGGTCCGGCCGCACCTAGAGTATGCTGTCCAGTTCTGGGCACCACTCCTCAGGAAGGATGTACTGGAAATGGAGCAAGTACAAAGAAGGGCAACAAAGCTAATAAAGGGTCTGGAGGATATTAGTTATGAGGAAAGGTTGCGAGCACTGAACTTATTCTCTCTGTAGAAGAGACGCTTGAGAGGGGATATGAGTTCAATATACAAATACCATACTGGTGACCCCACAATAGGGATAAAACTTTTTTGCGGATGGGAGTTTAACAAGACTCGTGGCCACTCACTAAAACTAGAAGAAAAGAGGTTTACCCTTAAACTACGTCGAGGGTTCTTTACTGTAAGAGCGACAAGGATGTGGAATTCCCTTCCACAGGCGGTGGTCTCAGCGGGCGGCATTGATAGTTTCAAGAAACGATTAGATAAGCACCTTTACAACTGCAACATACAGGGATATAAAATGTAATACTGACATATAGTCACGCACATAGTTTGGACTAGGGCTGGGAGATTTTAAAAAAAAAAAAAAAAAAAAAAAAAAAAATTCTGCGATTTTCTAAAAAAAAAAAAAAAAAAAAAAAAAAACTCGATTCAAGTTTTTTTTTTTTTTTTGGACACCGTGCCGGTCCTGAGGATCTGCAGGCAGGAGTTTTTAGGCGAGGCCGCGGCTTTGGCCTAGTCCGCGGCGTCAGGCCTCGCGGACTAGGCCGAAGCCGCGGCCTCGACTAAAAGCTCCTGCCCGCAGCTCCCCAGGACCGGCGCGGTGAAGAAAAAAAAAAAATCGATTTGCTTAAATTTTGAATTGATTTGACCTCTCAACTCGATTCAAGTTTTTAATTGATTTTTTCCCCAGCCCCAGTTTGGACTTGATGGACTTGTGTCTTTTTTCAACCTCACCTACTATGTAACCATGTGTTGCAGTGTATTTGTATTAGAGATGCACCCAAATTTCAGCCACTGAAACATATCGGCCGAAAATGTCCCTTTTCGGCAAAAAGCTGAAACAGAATTCTTGCCGATACTGGCGCCGAAAATCGTGCATGTGCAGAAGAGGCGGCAGAACCAGCGGGTGACGTCACTCGTGTGGGCATCGTGCACGTTCCTCGCAGTTAAGATGCCACACTCGTAAGCACGTTCCCTGCTAAGACGCTGGCACCTTCCCCGCGGACGCTCCTCGTGCTTGTGAGACGGTACTGGGAAGCAAGAGACGGTACTGGGAAGCAAGAGACGGTACTGGGAAGCAAGAGACGGTACTGGGAAGCAAGAGACGGTACTGGGAAGCAAGAGACGGTACTGGGAAGCAAGAGACGGCTTCATAGAGGGCTGCACATAGCATACTCAAGTACAAGAGTGGGCACTGTCACGCCTGAATGGCTACCATTACTATTCGCCAGTGATCATTGCTGCTTTTGCCTACTTAAACTGACAAACTAGTAAATTTTATCTCTTGATTATTTTATTATAGTACTAGTACTGATTATTTAAAATGAATGTGTCTGCACTGCAGTACATCTGATCTGACTTGTAGCAAAAAAAATTATATAATTGAACTGACTGAGTGATTAAATAGAATTTGAAATGGAATGGATTGCAAATTGCAAGCTATTTTTAATTTTTTTTTTTTTTTTTTTAGCTATTCTGTAGTATACAGTATGAAATTCATGAGCTTGCTGTTATTGAATGTGTCACTTTGACAGCATAGTATAAGTTATACAGTACTGACATGACAGCAAGCGCATTCATTTAAACATGACAGTATGCAATAAATATATTATATTTCATAATATAATAATTATATTTATTGCGTACTGTCATGTTTAAAAAATGAATGCGCTTGCTGTCATGTCAGTGTCGTATAACTGTATAACTTATAATACTACGCTGAGACAAAGTGACAAATTTTATTCAATGACAACAAGGCGCATGAAGTATACTACAGAATAGCGCAAAAAAAAATAAAATAGCATGCATTGCAATTTGCAAGCAATCCATTCCATTTCAAATCAAATTTGATCAGTTCAATTATTTTTTTTTGGTATAAGTCAGATGTACTGCAGTGCAGACATAACTACCTTGCATGCCAAGAGCAGCACCATTAAAAAAAAATAAAAAATAAAAAAAAGGATTGGTTAAATTGATTTAGTCCCCCCCCCCAGATTTCACTCCCACTATAAATCGTTCTATGATATTATTCTACGTTACCAGCAAAGGTTGGCCATGTCTGCAGTGTGGAAATATTTTAAAGTTTCTGATAAAGACCCAAAATTTGCATTCTGTACTCTTTGTTCAACAGAAATTTCAAGAGGGGGTACAGTACCAAAGAATGTTTTAACAACAGGTTTGATACACCACCTGAAAACAAGTCATCCAGTTCAGCATTCTGATTACAAGAAAACAGCGCTACTTTCAAAAAGTGCCTCAGGCTTAACACCATCTGTGGCCACAGTGTTTGAAAAAGTTAAAAAATATGCAAGTGACAGTCCCAAAGCTTGTGCTATTACAGCTAAAATTATGGAAATTATTGCATTAGACGACCAGCCATTCTCTGTTGTGGAGGACATTGGATTCTGCAGGCTCATGCAACATACTGAGCCGAGTTACTCACTACCAAGCAGAATCAGTTTTACTACCGACATTTGGAGTTCAGATGTCAGTCCAACGAGCATGCTCAGCCTGACAGCACAGTGGATAGATGACAAATTTCAATTGCAAAACATCCTACTTAACGCACGGGAGTTTGTTGGATCACATACTGCAGCAGCAATATCTGATGCTTTAAAAACCATGCTGGACACTTGGCACATTGAGAAGTCTAAAGAGCATTTGATTGTCCGAGATAATGTGCGGAACATGGCAATGGAGGACAGTGAACTTCAAAGCATACCATGCATGGCACACACGCTACAACAGGCTGTTAATGAAGGATTGCTGAGTCAGCGCACCATATCTGATATCGTATCAAAAGGAAGAAAAATTGTGGGTCACTTTAAGCATTCTCCGCTTGCTTATTCCAGATTACATGCTTTGCAGATGCAGTTTGGAATGGCACCAAAACGACTGCAGCAAGATGTAGCCACTCGTTGGAACAGCACCTACAATATGCTACAAAGTCTTTTTTGAATAAAAGCGTATTTTAGCTGCATACATTGCAGATTACGAGCTGCCATCAGTGGATGTTAGTTGAAAATAGAAGAGACAAACTATCTCCATTTGAACAGTTAACAAAAGAAATAAGCTCAACTAATGCTTCCATTGCTGAAGTTATCCCCTTGATTGCTGCACTGAAGCGTCTGCTTGGAAAAGAGGTAGAAACAGACCATGGCGTAAAAACGGCTAAAACCACTACTGGAGGCCGTTACCAAGCGGTTTCAAGACACCGAGTCCAACCCTCTGTACTGCATTGCAACAGTTCTAGATCTTCCATTTAAAGAGCATTACTTTAATGTGGAGAAAAAGCAGCGTGCGCGGGAAATGATACTGGCACAAATGGAGGTGTGGAAGCATCTAGTGAAGGAGTTTCAAGGTGTCGCACAGAGGAAAGTGAGAAACGGTCGCATACAAGTGAAGGGGGACACACTCCCTCCATATCTGATATGTTTGAAGAAATTTTACACAAATGCACCCCAATCCATAGCGGTGCCACAACAAGTGCAGCTACCCAACAGCTGGACATTTATTTAGCCTAACAGCCTATTTCCAGAAGCGACAATCCCCTTGAGTACTGGCACATCAACAAAGAACGTTTTCCCTTGCTTGCAGAGATTGCATGCAGATATTTATCTGCCCCAAGCACCAGTACAGAGAGTGAGAGACTATTCAGTCTAGCATCTCATATTCTTGATGAGAAGAGAAACCGTCTCTCCTGTGAGAAAGCTGAACAGCTTTTGTACTTAAAGCGAAATCTGCCACTTTTACTAAAATAGATTTAAAAATCCGTAGCATAGAACAATTCACTTACCATGTTGAGCATAGTAAATGAATTGATATTGGACTGTGCTATTGGACAATTGGAACATACAACATAGTATGACTGACTACCTAGTATGTTCCAATTGTCTAGTTGTGCCATTTGTTGGTTGTTCATTGTAGTTCTACAGTTTTTTGCACTTCAATTTAAGATAGAACTCCAGCTTTTGAACTACTTCCCTTTTTGGAAAGTAGGCAGTCCATGGTATTTAGTTGAGCCAAGAACAGGTGGATACTAGGAAGAAATTTCTAGATTAATCACTTGCCCTTACTCAAGACAGCCACAGACAGAAATGCTAGGTGGTTGTTTTTCTAAGTGATTTTTCAACAAAATAAACAGACACAGATGAATGGGGAAGTTTGCTTTAAATATTAAAAATGAATTAAACAGTGGTTTTGGTTTGTGGTGCTCAGATGCAGTATAGTTCTGCTTTAACCACTTCCCTACCACAGTACATCATATGACGTCCTTGACTTTGTGAGGGGATATCTGAATGATGCCTGCAGCTACAGGCATTATTCAGATATCATTCTTTGCAGCCGGTGACTCTGGGCACGATAAGAACGATCACAGCGGCAGTTCCGCCGCTTAATCGTTCTTATAGGCGACGGGAGGGGACGTCGCCCCCTCCCACTGCCATCGGGGGCCCGGAGAAAGAATCGTCCAGCGCCAGATGACGATAGAGATGACTGGTGACCAGATGGTCACCAGTCATCTCTATGACCATCGGAGGACCGGGCGCGACGTTATGACATCACGCCCCGGTTCCCGGAAGGAAACAAAGCCGCAATCACGGCTGTCAGCATGAGATTGTGATTTTTTTTCTCGATCTCATGCTTTCTAGCCTGGAGGAGAGATGTGGGTTCTTAATGACCCCGTATCTCTCCATAAAGTGGACCTGTCACAATAGATTCCCATTACAAGGGATGTTTATATTCCTTGTAATAAAAGTGATCAATAAAATATAAATGTAAAAATAAAAAAAAAAAAATGTAAAAACGCCAATGTCCCCGGTAGCTCACGCTCAGAAGCGAACACGCATGTAAGTCCCGCCCACATATGTAAACGCTGTTCAAACTACACGTGAGGTATCGCCGCACACGTTAGAGCGTGTGCAACAATTCCAGCACTAGACCTCCTCTGTAACTGTAAACTGGTAACTTGTAAAAAATTTTAAAGAGTCGCCTATGGAGATTTAAGTACCGAAGTTTGGCGCCATTCCATGAGTGTGCGCAATGTTAAAGCGTGACATGTTAGGTATCTATTTACTCGGTGTAACATCTTTCACATTATACAAAAAAATTGAGCTAACTTTACTGTTTTGTTATTTAATGCATGAAACAGTTTTTTTCCCAAAAAAAAGGTGTTTGAAAAATTATTGCGCAAATACCGTGCGAGATAAAAAGTTGCAATGACCGCCATTTTATTCCCTAGGGTGTCTGCTAAAAAAAACATATATAATGTTTGGGGGTTCTGAGTCATTTTCTAGCAAAAAAAGGATGGACTTTTACATGAAGGCGAGAAGTGCCAGAATAGGCCTGGTAGGGAAATGGTTAAATACATTTTTTTTTAACATACTGTCACCAGTACAGTGTCATCATATGACTGGTGTCAGTGATCAGGGATATTGACTGGAGACAGTACAAAACTAAAAATATTTTATTCAATTTTTTTTTACCATAGTGACACACTACCACGCTGGGGGTTGACCAGAGGATTTTTATTGTTTTTACACTATTATTGCTTATAACAGTGATGATCACTGTTATAAGCAATAGTTAAATGTCATAAATGGCTATCCCTTTATGACAGCTTGCTTACAGTTGACATGCTGTTATTAGCTACAGCTAATCACATAGTACAAGGTGCTGTGATTAGCCCAGGCAGCATGTGATAGCTGTGGGTCAATCACAGCATCACTATAGTAAGCAAAAAAGTCATAAATGAAAGCCATTCATATGACTGTTTTGTTTTCATTGTATTAATGTGATTGCTATGACCAATCATAGCAATCACATGATACAGTTCGCTGTAATCCGCTGTGTCTGGTGGTCATGGGATCATCCTGCTGAGCACCCCAGGGAGTTCGCTAGGAAATGTACGGGTTCGTCACCTGACTGTGCTGCCCATCCGCAGTAAATGTACTGTGGGTAGGTGGCAAGCAGTTAAAAGTATAACTAAAGGCAAAACTTTTTTTTTTTTAGTTTTGGATAGAGGGGAGAAGGATTAGAACACCTGTCAGGTTTTAAGTGCTCTCTGTGTCCTCCTGAGGGAGATTCGCTCTATGACATTCACTGACAGTTAAAGTAAAAGAAAAGCCCAGATTTTGGGTTGTCCTCTGAAAACGAATAGAGGGGAGATCTTTCAATGGGGACATTAGTTCTGGTGACATCCCAGGATTCCCTCACTTTGGAAGGATTTCCTGTTATGGCTGTGGCAAAGGAAGTGAATGGTAATCTCCCCGATTGGATACAGATGGCAAAACCAAAAATATATAATAAACTGACAGGGGTTAGAACTCTCCCTTACTTTATCCAAAATGGGGGAAAAAAAAAAAAAGCGTTGCCTTTATGGCCACTTTAAGCCTAGGTTGACACTATTGCGATGTACTGCAAATTTGATCCATTTTTTTGTCCTGTGTGAGGTGCGAATTTGCCTTGCGTTTTGAGGTGGACAAGTGCGAATTTACCGCAAATTTACCACGATTTTACCGTGAATTTCAGGAGGCAGACAGTGAACAATTCACAGAGATGTAAACTGTGTGCTGCGAGTTTACTGCAAGTTCAATTGAAGCCTATGAAGAATAAATTCGCACTGAACCATAAGAATTCGCACCCGCAGTCAACACGCACAGGACCCTTTTTTTTTCCCCCTCGCACCAAATTCGCAACGCATAGATGTGAACCAAAGCCATGGAATACTATGCTTTTTACATGACCTGCGGATCTGTGTGTTCCTAAACGCATTAAACCGGCTGTAAATTTGCATCATTGTGAACCCAGGCTAAAGCCAAACTCCGGGCAAAAAAAAAAAAACTACTCACACTGCAAGGGTAAACTGCTAGTTTTGTCCAGGGAAGAGATTCACATATGGAGCCTTGGAGAAGCGGTAATGCCAGCAAAACACGTTGGCAGATCCCGTACAAGTCATGTGATAATATATCTGTTTATTTTTGTGATGTGTTCTCTACATATATTTGGGCTCTAGGTACCCTTCTTGCCTCTTTTTTTATGAACACTAGATGTATTAATAAATAAAAAATGTTATCTTTATAATTGATGTACATATACATATCAACCATTGGGACTACCATTTAAAAGCCCATCTTCTACAATACTTTTCCTTTCTAATATGTCGGGCTGGTGTCCCCTAGGTGTGAAACATGGGTTTCCCTCTCTACTAGGCCCTCACTCTCGCAAAAAAGCTGTATAACCACTTGAAGACCAGGCCTTGTCTGTTTAGAACTAAAAATCTGTATTTTTTGCTAGAATATTACTTAGAACCGCCAAACATTATGTATTTTTTAAAGCAGAGGCCCTAGAAAATAAATTGGTGGGTTTTGCAATTTTTGATGTCACATATTTGCACAGCGTTTTTTCAATGCAATTTTGGGGGGGGAAGAAATACTTTTTTTTTTTTTATTTTAATGCAAAAACAAAACAAAACAAAAAAACAAAACAAAACAAAACAAAAAAAAAACAAAAAAACAAAACAAAAAACACAATACATACCCCAATATTTTGTAAAATATAAAACGATGATGTTACGCTAAGTAAACGGATACCAAACATGTGACACTTTAAAATTGCGCACACCTACGCAACAGCGACAAATGACGTAAACTTTACGATCCGTAGGAGGCGCTTTTAAAAGCCCTTAGGCCTCATGCACACGAGATGCTGTTAAACTCGTGTTCAGAGGCAGTTGGACACTTTTTTCAACTGCCCCTGAACCCATTCAATGTTATCCTATGTGTTCATGTACACAGTCTCGTTTTTTAGGCAGTTGTGTTTAACCTCGTTTTTCCAGAAGCAAAAAAATGGGTTCAGACGCAAAAGCTTTCCACGTTTCAGACGCCAAACGCGTCTAAACGCCCGTACCGCGTTTAGCCGCGTTTGCGTTTTTAAAGGAACCCTATTTTTTGGACCAGAAAACACAGAAATATGGTGGTAAATTGCTGCAGAGAATGACATTTTGCGACCCAACTTTGAGGCCCCAAATCTCGGGGGCCACTTGGTGCTAGGAACCCCCAATTTGGTATGCAAACACAGCAGAACTATAACATATCCAAAGTTTTGTCAGAAGGTCACTTCCGTTACACAGGACATCGCTGGGCGTCTCCTGATGGGACAGGAGAGCCCGAGAAAGCTGCGGAAGGCCAGTTAGCCGCTAGGATTACTTTTACAAGACAGCCAACCTGCAGGCATCATCGCGGTATAACCACTTGAAGTAGAGCGATGTACGGATGCCTCGCTGGTCTGTAAGTGGATACTGACCTGATCCTCCACTCCACCTGCAAACGACGCTCCCCCAAGATCCTGCCATGGACTGTTCCTGTGTACAGAGCAGGTGTAGGGATGTGATCACATCAGAACAGTCCACTGTGCAAGTCCTCGGGGGGGGGGGGGGGGGATCAGGTAGGAGGCACGTGGTCCAGTCTTCTGCAGGTAGAATTGGAGGATTAGGTAAGTATATCTGCTTTCTCCAGTTTCTTAGACAAAAATGGGCCGTTAACCTGAACAGACCCGGGAAAAAAGGTTCTTTCTGCCCAGAGTCGGGCGTTGCATTCAGTACTCGGTGGCAGTTACTGGTGTATTGTTACAGGTATTGGCATACTGGATTTCTAGTAGGATCAACAGACTTCTTTCTGTACATATAAAAAAAAAATGTATACAGCTTGTAATAAACAATGCATGCAACCACCAGATCTAAGTACTGCTATGTACTAAAGACATGGCAACAAAGACGTGCATAGAGCAGCCCCCATCTAGCCTACAGCCCACCATGTACTCCCCTCCATATCACACACAATCATAGGAGACCTGTATGCACCGTGTACAGTGGACGGGACAGCGGCGGTCCGGTGACATGCAGCGATCGCACGCAGCTCCTCCTCCGTTCTGCTCCTAAACGTTCAAATTCAAATCTGCCGCGAACTTCCGGCTGCTTCCGCCGGGACAAAGTAGTTCCACGCCCCCACCTGACTCGGATCCCCAGAACGGCCCTCGTAGCGGGTCACATAAAGAACCCACAGCCGGTGATCACACGGGTACAGGTGGGACAGGACTGATACGGGAATAACGGAGAAGAACGGCTTGGAAAGCTCCGCGGAAAGATATCGCAAAGACATAACGGTTAGTTGAAACGACGCATGCGCACACTGATGAATTCGCCGACGCCGCCATTCTTGTTTTGGGCGAAGGTTTGCATTGCCTTATTAATAAAGACTGATTTGTTAATTTAGGAAAAACAGGAAGATTTTGTGTTTTTTATTTTAATTATTTTTTTTCTTTGTGACTGAAAATGTATTCGGCCTGCTGTGTTCTAAATGTTTGCTAGACTCAGGGAAGTGTTCTCCACCGAGTCCTGTACAGTGCAATACATGTGACGGGGGTGTACTCAACCAGTCTGGACAAGTCCGGCCAATAGGGGGTTGGAATGACCTGACCTCGTCCAACATGGCATTTCGGGGCATTTTCTTTCCAGCCAATGGAGGCGAGGAAGAGAATCTCAAATGTATGGAAGGCGGGGCTTCGTTCTGCCACAGTGAAAAGTTTGCAGATACGCCCACCGTGAAGCCATTCCGTCCCCGCCCACTCCCTGCTCTCATTGGATAATCAATGTCTCGCCGTGAATCTGGGATTGGTGGGATCGTGGAGCTGTCACGTTGCTCCGCAGCTCTCTTCCGGGTTGGCTGGAGAGGGGAGTTGGTTGGTGTGGGAAGGGACCCGAGTATGAAGAGGGTCACCCTGTTCGTGAAGGGGAGTGCTCGGACCGGCAAGGTGAGGAGGAGAGCGGGGGGCACTCCTAATGGAGACGTCTGTCTGCCTTCCCAGATAAGGGCCCCTCAGATCCTCCTATATGACTTCTCATCACCACTCTACTGGCAGGGCTACCTGGGTGTGGGCTGTCCCAGGTGTGGCAACTCCAAAGTATAGGTTGTTTGAGGTGTGGGCTTCCCTATACATAGGCTCCTTCAGGTGTGGGAATTCTCCAGTATAGCCCCCCCCCCCCAGGTGGGAGCTTTCCTGGGTGTAGGATCTTTCAGGTGTGGCAACTCCCAAGTATAGATACCTCAGGTGCGGGCTCCACCAGGTATAGGGTCTTTTTGGGTGTAGGGTCTTTTTCAGGTGCGGGCTCCCCCGGGTGCGTGGGGTCTTTTTCAGGTGCGGGCTCCCCCGGGTGCGCGGGGTCTTTTTCAGGTGCGGGCTCCCCCGGGTGCGCGGGGTCTTTTTCAGGTGCGGGCTCCCCCGGGTGCGTGGGGTCTTTTTCAGGTGCGGGCTCCCCCGGGTGCGTGGGGTCTTTTTCAGGTGCGGGCTCCCCCGGGTGCGTGGGGTCTTTTTCAGGTGCGGGCTCCCGTGTAGTGTCTTTTTCAGGTGCGAGCTCCCCCGGGTGCGTGGGGTCTTTTTCAGGTGCGGTAACTCCTAGGTGTGGGCTGTCCCAGGTATAGGGTTCTTCAGGTTAAGCCTCCCTCCTGATATGGGAACTCTCAGTTTTAGGCTCTTTCATACTCGCAAGTATAGATAAGAGGGAGAGGGAAAACCTTAAGGTTCAGACTTTAGAGGCGTTGTAGACAACATGAAATATGTAAAAGTATATAAACGTTATTGGTACAATACAATAAAAATAATTTGGATGAAGCAAAGACATGGAACTTAAAAACGTGTTCACATGTTTGACATTTAGACAACATTGACATAATATTATAAAAGTATGTTGTTGCACCATGTAGGATAAGTGAGCCCCTGTGCATCAACGCGTTTTGCTGGTTCACTTCATCAGGACTCATGCAGTGGTAGTCTGAGAGATACAGGTCTCGCTTGTCTGCAGCAAAAACACACGGATTTAAAAAGATCTCCCTGGGCGGACAACGGAGCAAAAGAACCTGATGGTCAAATTCAAATACAAGTCACTGTGAGCAAGAGGTGAGCATTTAAATCACTGTGTATATAAAGGAATTTAGTGCTGATTAACTAGGACAAAACAATCATAGTTGCATTTGAACGGAGCTTCAATCAGATAAGCCATACAAGGCACCGTCAATAAAGAAGCAGTATACCTCTGGGTGGCGTTACAGTCACATGGACTAGGCTGTCTGATTAGACATATTTGTGTCTTGACAATGTAATCCTTTGTCAACTTCTTACTAAATGCAAGGCTGCTTCTTCTTTATTGACGGTGCCTTGTATGGCTTATCTGATTGAAGTTCAGTTCAAATGAAGCTTTGATCGTTGTTTTGTCCTAGATAATTGGCTCTAAATTCCTTTTATATTTAGTATCTCACAAATGAGTACACCCCTCACATTTTTGTAAATATTTTATTATACCTTTTCATGTGACAACACTATAGAAATTACGTTTTGCTACAATGTAAAGTAGTGAGTGCACAGCTTGTATAACAGTGTAAATTTTCTGTCCCCTCAAAATAGCTCAACACACAGCCATTAATGTCTATACTGCTGGCAACAAAAGTGAGTACACCCCTAAGTGAAAATGTCCAAATTGGGCCCAATTAGCCATTTCCCTCCCCAGTGTCATGTGACTCAGTGTTACAAGGTCTCAGGTGTGTTAAAATTAGTGTTATCGCTCTCACTCTCTCATACCGGTCGCTGGACGTTCAACATGGCACCTCATGGCAAAAAACTGAGGATTTGAAAAAAAAGAATTGTTGCTCTACGTAAAGATGGCCTAGGCTATAGGAAGATTGCCAAGACCCTGAAACTGGTGTCAAGTGTGTGTGGCGGCAACCAGGTGAGGAGTACAAAGACAAGTGTGTCTTGCCTACAGTCAAGCCGGTGGTGGGAGTGTCATGGTCTGGGGCTGCATGAGTACTGCCAGTACTGGGGAGCTACAGTTTATTGAAGGAACCATGAATGCCAACATGTACGGTGACATACTGAAGCAGAGCATGATCTCCTCCCTTCGGAGACTGAGCCATAGGGTAGTATTCCAACATAACTACCCCAAACACACCTCCAAGACAACCACTGCCTTGCTAAAGAAGCTGAGGGTAAAGGTGATGGTCTGGCCAAGCATGTCTCCAGACCTAAACCCTATTGAGCATCTGTGGGGCATCCTCAAACGGAAGGTGGAGGAGCATAAGGTCTCTAACAGCCACCAGCTCTGTGATGTCGTCATGGAGGAGTGGAAGAGGACTCCAGTGGCAACCTGTGAAGCTCTGGTGAACTCCATGCCCAAGAGGATTAAGGCAGTGCTGGAATATAATGGTGGCCACACAATATCTTGACACTTTAGGCCCAATGTGGACATTTTTACTTATAGGTGTACTCACTTTTGTTGCCAGCGGTTTAGACCTCAGTGGCTATGTGAGTCATTTTGAGGGGAGTGCAAATTTACACTGTTATACAAGCTGTACACTCACTACTATTCATTGTAGCAAAGTGTCATTTCTTCAGTGTTGTCACATGAAAAGATATAATAAAATATTTACAAAAATGTGAGGGGTGTACTCACTTTCGTGAGATACTCTATACAGTGATTTAAATGCTCACAGTGACTTGAATTTGAATTCAACCACCCGGTTCTTTTGCTCCGGTGTCTACCCAGGAAGATCTTTTTACATCCGTGTGTGTTTTGATGCAGAAAAGTGAGACCTGTTTCTCTCAGACTACCTCTGCATGAGTCCTGATGAAGCGAACCGCGTTTATGCACAGGGGCTCACTTATCCTACATGGTGTAACAACAAACTTTTATAGTTTTATGTCCATGTTGTGTAAGTTTCACACATGTGAACACATGTTTTTAAGTTCCATGTCTTTGCTCCATTCAAATTCTTTTTAATGTATTGTACCAATAAAGTTTATATATTTTTACATATTTTATGTGGTCTACAATGCCTCTAAAGTCTGAACCTTAAGGTTTTCCCTCTCCCTCCCATGTCCAATTATTACTGATGTGGCAATAGGAGTGATTCTCAAGTATAGGTTCCCCAACCCCCCCGGTGATGGGATTCCCATGTATGGTCCCCCCCCCCCAGGTGTGGGGATTCCCATGTATGGTCCCCCCCCTCCCAGGTGCGGGGATTCCAATGTATGATGGGTTTCCCCCCCCAGGTGCGGGGGTTCCCATGTATGATGTAACCCCAAATTGTCCATGGTCAGTAGTGTCTCCATTGGAAGATTTCCCTTATCTTTCTGTTCTGGTGACCAAGTTTGGAAGTTTGGATTTTCACTTTAACTATAAATAGGACTAATAGGGTGAATCTCTGTAACAGGGACACAGATGGCAATAAAACGGTGACCTGTTCTAACCCCTCTCCACTCTATCCCAAACTAAGGGAAAAAAAGTTTTGCCTTTTTTAGTTTATATTTAAAAAATTAGTTAACTTGTGCCGGTGTCTGGAGATGTGGAAAAAAATTACCATGCTTAAAGTGAAATAATACTCACCTCAGCTTCAGTGATGCAACATCCTAGATCTCCCCACCCGGCCGCTCACATCTTCCGGCAGGTGACTTCTGGATCTCGATCACCGGCTGTTGTCAATGGCCGGGCGGGGCTGATGTCACTCTTGTGCATGTGTGGGAATTCAGTCAGAATCGGCATTACCAAAATTGTTCAGTGAGTTGTGTGCGTGTGGCTCACTGTACAAGGGCAGACAGGCAGGTAAGTAGCTTTACTTAGACAAAGCATGTCTCTTCTGCATTAAAAATCTTGCCTGTCTGACAATTTGAATTCTGTAGCCTAAAGTTCTACCTTGGGGAGATGAACGGATCTTCAGTGCTTCAGGAGACAATGGCAACTAAGCTTCTCTCATTCACTGTCCTCTCAATTAAAATCCACCCCACCAAAAAGAGAAGGCATTCAATTGTGCCCAGCATGAGTGGATGATATGGATAACAAAGACATTCCTTTTGCTCTTTGATACAAACTCGTGATCTCCTCCCCCCCCCCCCCAAGGCATACCCTCCTCTTCCTTCTCTCAGTCAAGATCCCAATGTTTTACCAAAATTTCTCAGTCCCCTGCTCTATTTGGCTCTCCCTGCACAGAACTCCAGTGATATCATTCTTGCCACATCTGCCTCTTTAATTTCTTCCCTCCTAATTCCTGCCATTCTCTCCTCCACAGGTTATTGCCGTGTATGACTCGTCCATATCAGATCTTCTATCACTCGCTAGTAAGAAATTAGGAATCCATGCAACAAATGTATACAATGACAGAGGTGGACACATCGATGACATCGCCCTAATCCGGTACTTTCTCATGTTTTTAGACTCACTTAAAAAATCCTTCTTTACAAATATATTCATTCATGGAAGAGTAACTTACTGTTGCATAGTAGGTGAGGTCGAAAAAAGACTCAAGTCCAACCCATGTGTGTGCTTATATGTCAGCATTACATTGTATATCCCTGTATGTTGCGGTAGTTCAGGTGCTTATCTAATAGTTTTCTGCAACTATTGATGCTCCCCTATGAGACCACCGCCTGTGGAAGGGAATTCCACATCCTTGCCGCTCCTACAGTAAAGAACCCTCTACGTAGTTTAAGGTTAAACCTCTTTTCTTCTAATTTTAATGAATGGCCACGTGTCTTGTTAAACTCCCTTCCGCAGAAAAGTTTTATCCCTATTGTGGGGTCAGCAGTATGGTATTTGTATATTGAAATCATATCCCCTCTCAAGCGTCTCTTCTCCAGAGAGAATAAGTTCAGTGCTCGCAACCTTTCTTCATAACATGACTGTGATTGAGGATAAGCCCTGTGCTGTGGTCTGTGTAATACATTCAGGACCTGGAGCCTTGTTGCAATATCTCAGCCTCCACTGATTATGTACACTCAGTGCATGTGAGTGGAATACAGCTTCCCTGGGAGCACACCTGAAAGGCCCCTTTCACATGGGCTGTCCGATCGGGTCTGCCTGAAAAACGGCGGACCTTATCGGACCCTCCATTCTTTTCTATGGAGCAGCGGATGTTAGCCGACACATGTCCACTGACGCCCGCCGCCATCCGATCAGATCCTTTCTGCCAAAAAACAGGCAGTTGTTCCCTCTTTCCCATTCGTCGATCGGATGGAGACAGAAAGGTGGCCCGTTTCCATCTGTTTGCTCCATAGAGGGGAGAGCGGGACTGTGTCCATGTCCACTCTGCATAGTGGCGCAGACACAGACCTGCCATCCACCTGCTCAGCGGAGAGACCCCAGGTGAGCAAGCGGATTCTGCTTAGTGGAGGCACCCGTGTGAAAAGAGCTAAAGGTTTTAGCTGACGCCCCCCTTGCATTCCTAGTGATGGAGCTTCTCATGGATTGTGTATTTCCCTCCTTGCTAGATGAGTGGTCAGACAGTGAAGGGGGAAGAATGTGCTGTCCACTACACTAGCTAGCCTTGAAGATCACCTAGAAAGATGGGACAGAATGCTACATGCACTTTGTTTTCTGGGGGACAGGAGCCACAAGGCTGGCGTTTCAGCTGTAGGAGAAAATTATTGGGCATGCTGGCTTGCTTTAAGCTGTATTTCATGTAAACCTGTGGCCCCACCTGCTTGCACACAGGTTTTTCTGCAAAGTGCCCTGACAAGATTATAAGAGAATTTCAGGGTTTCTGACACTTTAATCGAATCCTTTCATGCCAGCCTGGACCAAACTAATTATTGGCCTGCCAGAATGGATTGGCTGCCACTTAGGCTGTAATATACTATAGTAGCTTGTGTTACGTACAGTAAGCAGAAATGTGTTGCGGCAGCAGTACCAGACTTTCTGTTCAGATACAGGAAGTAAAGAGAAATCCTGCAGAGATGCGGTATGGGTGACTTTTGCATGTCCAGCAGTGGAAGAGAGTGAAAGGGAACTCTCCCTAGAGACAGGTTCCGATATTTATTTATTTTTGCTCACATGCTCTGCAGTTATTTTTCTGTCAAGTAAGACTTTTTGTGTGTTTCTGTGTCCTAGTGATAACGATGTCTTGTACGTGAGTGATGGCGATCCTTGTGCAGGTGAGTTGTACACTGTGTGACGTAATTCTCATAGCAGTACCCTAGAAATTATAGATAAATTATATATACATATTTGTGCAGCTTTATATTTGTAGTGCATTATATTTTCTGTTAGTACCAAATAAAATGTAACTGGGACTATTAATTTTATCCAGGGATTTTTTGTAGTAAATATTATAGCTCAGTTTTTTGTTATTTAGAATCATACAAACTCACAAATCTTCTTTCTTTTTTTTTAGATGATCTGGAAATGCCTTTGGTCCATGAGCCATTAACAGGGTGTCACACAGACTGGCTGACATTGAATGTGGGCGGCAAATATTTTACCACGACACGGTAAGAATAGTGTCGTAGTACTGGTATTCAGTCAGACATTGATACAAATTCATAGGAAGGAAGAAGTTATTTTTGTGTGGTGTGTTGCCCTGAGTAAAGTAAGGCAAGTTCTATTTTTGTTTTCACCTCAGGGCAGCGCCCATCAGCACAATGCACTGGGGTGAACTGCTCCTATTGAAATGCATTGCTTTTAAAATGTATCTGCAGTGAATGGATTCCTTAAAGTGTTACTAAACCCACAACCATAAAATCAGTCTGCATTTGCAGTAAAGCATGTTTGTTATACTTGCTGTGGAACCTAAGGGGTTAATCCTCCACATCTCCTGATAGAACAGAGTCTTGGAGGCTGTGTGTGTGTGTTTTTTGTTTTTTTTGTTTTTTTTTTCTTTTTTTGGGGGGGGGGCGCATGTGATCCTACAGGCTTTAACCAGTGTTTAGCCAGACACTGATAGAAGTCACAAAACTGCTATATACTGCTGATGAGAAAAGGTATTTAGCAGTTTTTATATTTACTAAAATAATTGCATTTACATGTTCTGTATACTATGGGAGACCAGATATAGCGAATGCAGGGTCCTGGGTTTAGTAATGCCCTGTACACATGATCTGACATTCCGACAACAAAATCCTTCGGATTTTTTCTGACGGATGTTGGCTCAAACTCGTCTTGCACACACAAAGTTGGTCGGAAATTCCGAACGTCAAGTATGCGGTGACGTACAACATTTATGACGAGCGGAGAAAAATGATGTTCAGTAGCCAGTGCGGCTCTTCTGATTGATTCTGAGCATGCGTGGAACTTTGTGCATCGGAATTGTCTACACACAATCGGAATTTATGCGAATGGATTTTGTTGTCGGAAAATTTTAGATCCAGCTCTCAAACTTTGTGTGTCGGAAATTACGATGGAAAAAGTCCGATGGAGCCTACACATGGTCGGAATTTCCGACAACAAGCTCCGATCGCACATTTTCCATTGGAAAGTCCGATCGTGTGTACAGGGCATTACACTTTAAACATCTCTTAGATTACAGAATACAAGGTGCTCTATGAGTGGGCAGTGGGAGAGGAGAGAGCATCTAAATGTCAGGATTGCTTCACTGTATGAAAGCTGCAGTCAAAGCTGAAGCATCAAAGTAGAACACTGAATGTAGTATCTGGCAGGATAAACAGCACTGTGCTACACATTTAAAGGGGAATTCCAGGCTATAATGCTCTAATCTTAAATCTGCTCCCTCCCCCCTTCTAACTCCTATTCTAACTACCTGGTAAAAGGAAGATGCATATACTTAACTTTTCTCAGGGTGTTCTGATTTGCTCGCGTGATTGGCTCCGAAGAGCGGCTTCAGGGGAGAGGAGGGACGGCTGACAACAGATGCCCCATATTAAGTCAATAAAAACAAAATGACACCAGCGCTAAATGGTGGACACCTGTAAAGCAATCAAAAAGTAGGGCAATATAAATCAATAGAGAAGGGTTTAAACCCAGCACAGCTGAAAAAGCACCATAACTGATCGAAACCTATTAGACAGTACACACACAAAATCCAGCGCTCAATGGGTTAAAAATAGTCCGCAACAGATGAAACTTTTGTTGAATGATAAAGTTTATTCAAAAATGCAGCTGAAAAAAACAGTCCTGTTCGTTCACAATAATCAAGCAAAAAGTAGGATTATATAGTCACCTGAAATCCACTGAGCAACCAGGAGCTTGTATTGAGTGCCAACCAGAGCCTTTCTCCCAAATCATGGGAGAGAGGGGAGAAAGAAGGATGAGCACAATGGAGGGAGAGAAAGCCGACTGAATGACTGCTGGGTCAGGGTGTGTTCCCCAGGGACTTGCTCACTCACATGCAGATGGAGACCAGTGTGTGGAGGAGTAAAACACACCAGCCGCATACAGCAGATCGAAGGAGCAGGGATCTGTCCCACGAGTGCCAGTGACGTCAGACCAGCTGAGACACTGGCTCGGGAAGGGGAAAGCCTGGCGTAGCTGTGTTGAATCAGCTGTTGATCTGACCTTCTCACACTGCAATCCATTACTCAGTCACTATTGTGGGGATGTAGAGCCCTCTGCTGGAAGGTCTAAGTATGACAAGCTAATGAAGCTGTGTGAGCTACCACTGATAGCCAGGAAATGTAAAGGCCCAAATAAAGATGGATAATGGAACGTGGTGACAGATCCAAAAGCTGTGTTTGGTGTTGCCTTGACTACGCGTTTCGCGCTCCTGCACTTTTTCCCAGTCAAGGAAATGGGCAACCATGAAGATTTAAATAGTCTAATGTGATGACCATAGTGTTCCCCAGGGCCTTTGATGGACACAGCAACAGCGTCTTCACGGACTTCCACCAACCAATGAGGGCACAATGAAACAGGATCCCCAAGAATTAAAAAAAAAAAAAAAAAAAAGAAGCTTCCATAGCATAAAATCTTTGGGTGTTTGAATGTTAATTGTAGTACACTTACAGTTAAAGTAAATCTCAGCATAGAAATAAGCCGGCCTGCTCAAAGTTAGCAGCCCGTCACTCCAGGACCTATGTGAACGCGGCGATGTCAGCACATCGCTCCTCCCTACAAGTTTCATCACAAATTACATCATGGGCCCCTGGACTACGTCATTTTAACGAAACGCACAGGGAGGAGCGACGTGCTGACGTTTGCGCAGGTCCTGCAGTCAGTCAGAAAATTAAGTCCTGCTAGATCACTTCAGGCTTGCCCCTTTTGCAGGTATAGCTATGTAAAACATTAAAAATAAGTGCTTATACTGTTTAAAATCCAGTAAAACTTGTCTTGCCCTGCTCTGCACATGCTCAGTTTGCCTCCATGTTAAGGCATTTTTAGGCAATGCGTGCAGAGTTTGTAGAGGCCGATCTGCTGACAGCCTTAAAGTGGATTTAAACCCTCCTATCCTTTACCGCCAAGGAAGCTGCTTCTGTTTGATCTACAACTGTCATGGTGCTGCACATGTGATCAGTTAGGACACCAGCTATTTGATGGTTTGACAGTTTGGTGGAGGACACAATCAAATCAAAATGTTTTTTGAAACTGATAAATCGATAGGTTTAGTTCCACTTTATGACTTACAGCTAGGGCTTTGGGCTTCAGCAAAATAGCCTCCAGCAAGAAGAAACAGGAACAGTGCTGGAGGCAATTTACAGCACACCCTATTTTGGTAGTATAATTATTAATCTGGAATGTATGTTCCTTGCTAAAGAACATTTTTTTGTTTATCAAGTTTTTATGGGTAAAGTTTCGCTTTTTAAATAAAGGTGGAGAAGGGCATGTAAAGCATTTCCCAGTGGCAGACTATAAACCAAATGGTAGAGCTGGGCAAAGAAGGCTAACTCTTGCATCAACAATTAGGGAAGCAAAATCCAATTTCTTATAATTTGCATTATATAATGTTTAAGAATGAAATATATGTAATTACTAGGCAATGATTAGGAAGTCTGCTTCAAACAGATACACTTGCATTGGTGTTCTCCACAAATTTGTTTTCTAATCATCGTTTCTGTCTTTTATCTTAATCTCTGTAGGTCTACCCTTGTCAGTAAGGAGCCTGACAGCATGCTATCACACATGTTCAGTGACAGAGGTCTGTAGTGCTCTGTGGAATATTAATATACAAAACCTGTTTCTGTAAAGTTAGGCATACTGTTCTTCTTTCATTTTGGGGCAGTGTTAGAGACATGCTTATGTAAGCTCCCTCTACTATTTTAAATGGGCCAAGATTTGTCGTCCTGCAGAATTTCTCCTGAGCTTTAATCTGAACTAATGTCAGTTTCACTGGTTGTCAGAGCCTTAATTTTAACCATGTTATGAATGAGGAAATGTATCTGTAATCTCCCTCTAAGATGGGGTCTCCAAACCTTTCTAAACAGTGGGCCAATTTACTCTTCTTGCAGGTTTTATGGGTTCAGGCTGTGACCAGTGAGAGGAGAAAATGAACTGATGTCGTTGGGAGTGAAGAATGTGCCATCATTTGTTTTAGTGGGAATAATGGTGCCCCATTGTTGGTATCAGTGGTAGGAATAGTGCCCATCATTTGGTTTAGTGGGAGGAATATTAGTGACACATTGATTGTATTAGTGGGAGGAATACTGCCCCATCTTTGGTGTCTGTGCCCCAAGGGCTAGATAAAAGCAAGCAAAGGGCCATATCCGACTCCCAGGCCACAGTTTGAAGACCACTGCTCTAACAGGTGAATTGATATAAGATTTCACTTGGACTGCTTCAATCCTGTGACCAATGGTGTTCTTGGAGGGGGGAACCAACTTGGCTATTAGCAGCTACTAAATAAGAACCTCGATTTTCAAAGAAATGTGATGAGAAATACAGGATGATCCTGGTCTCCTGAAAACACTATCTCCTGGTTATGTTGTCCACGACATTCTGTGGTATTTATTTACTAACTGCAAATAGGCTGTTCATTTTGCAAGGAAATGTTCCCCTAGCTTAGTGAATGCTTTAAAAAAAATCACTTTGCAATCAATACCCAATCACAAGCAAGGAAAAAAAGTATTTATGCTTGCATGTGATTTGACATTAAAAGTCAGCAGAGCTTAATCTCTTCCCTAAGCTAAAAGAAAATGTCCTTGTATAGTGAAAATTTCCTTGGTAGCAACCCGTGTGTGTGTGTGTGTGTGTGTGTGTGTGTGTGTGTGTGTATAAGTCACTGACTCGGAACAAATATGCAGCTGGTGCAGCTTCATCATTTTGGTCTTGCTTGTGTTTATCATTCATTGTAGGGCTGCAACTAACGATTATTTTCATAATCGATTAGTTGGCTGATTATTGTTTCGATTAATCGATTATTCGGTTAATAACCTTAAAAAAAACTGTGGTGTATAATTTAGTTTAATATGTAAAGTTTAAAAAAAAAAAAGGAAATGTATTCCTAAATATCTCAATGCAGTGGTAAATATAAATTACCAACTTCATGGTTAGGGAGCAAAAGCTCTAATCCACTCTGAGAATAAGACAGAGGAGATATACTGTATATACAATTAGAAGAGATATACTGTATATACAATTAGAGGAGATCTACTGTATATACTATTAGAAGAGATATACTGTATATACTATTGGAGGAGATATACTGTATATACAATTAGAAGAGATATACTGTATATACTATTAGAGGAGATATACTATTAAAGGGTGAATCTGGTAAATATCATCAGACTCAGAGATCCATTTTTTTTCATTCTTTCATTCAGCGAATGTACAAAGATTTTTCGTCTGAATATTCTCATCTGAAAATTGATCCGTGTGGCCAGCATAAGGCTCGGTACACACCTATGCAGTTTGGTTTTGATCCATTTCTGCAGTGCTTTTTGCAAATTTAAAAACACAAATTGCTGCAAAAACGCATTATGTGCTTTTTAGCAGCTTCTCCATTTAAGTATTTTGAACCAAAAAAGCACTGGTTTGCGTTAAGAAAAAAAAAAAAAGTCCCTGACCCTTTCCAAATACGCAGCGGCTGAAAAAAGCATAGATGTGAACGTGTCCCATAGGAAGCCATGTAAATGAACTGTAGTGCGTTTCTGCAAAAAGCACCAAAAAACACATAGGTGTGAAGCAGGTGTAAGATGTTTAGTAACATAATGGGGTTAAAAAAAATAAAATTAGCCCTTTAGATAATCACTACTGTAAGGGGTTCATTTTTTTACTGTAGAACTGTGAAAGTAATATTTACAGCAACAATTATTTGCTCTTTTTGTGCTATAATTTTAGGTTTTTTTTAACCCCATTATGTTACTGTCCGATTAATCGATTATGAAAATAGTAATCGATTAATTTCATAATCGATTAGTTGTCGATTAATCGATTAGTTGTTTCAGCCCTAATTCATTGTACGGTTTTGTTTCCTTAGATGGCTGGGGAAATAAGAGGGATCACAGAGGAGCTTTTCTGATTGACCGCAGCCCAGAATACTTTGAGCCAATACTGAACTACCTTCGCCATGGTCAGCTCATCGTCAATGATGGAGTCAATTTGTTGGGTAATCTCTGTGAAGTAGGCTTGTATAATAATTTGTATCTTGCAGAAGAATTTTTAACCTGGTTCTTCTACAGGGGTCTTGGAGGAAGCCAAGTTCTTTGGCATAGATTCCCTGATTGAACACCTAGAACTGGCAATTAAGGTAATGGATATGCTTATTTTGGCATTATGATGTAATTTTATGCATGTTAAATGTCGGATGTTTTGACTAAACCTTTTATCTGACCATTTTAAATTATTTGCAAAATGTTTTGCCTTTTATTACTACCTGGTGACCCTGTCCGTAACCTGCTTAACGTTCATTTACACTTGCTTCACAAAACATCAGACCTATGGACATCATTTAAGGGAGGACTGGTTCGGGAATGTTTTTTTTCCTTTTTGTAGTAAATGTTTTTATATTAGAAGGACAATCCCTTTATGCCCAGTGCCTTCAGCTTTGTCATGTTTTGTACTGTAGAATTCGCAGCCTGCCGAGGACCACTCCCCTATATCTCGCAAGGAGTTCATACGTTTTCTTCTCGCCACCCCAACCAAATCAGAACTTCGCTGTCAGGTGAGTTGAAGGCATTAAAGAAACTTTTAGACTTGCTGATTATTTAATTTTTTATCCTTGTTTGAAGAGGTTTGTTAAATATGTAAACCTAATTTCTTTCTCGAACATCACGGGACACAGAGCCACAGTAATTACTGATGGGTTATATAGGTATCACTGGTGATTGGACACTGGCACACCCTATCAGGAAGTTCAACCCCCTATATAATCCCTCCCCCTTGCAGGGATACCTCCGTTTTTACGCCAGTGTCTTAGGTGATGGACGTGTAAAGATGTCCTGTGCTGAGCTCCAAAGGGAATATCCTAAGATCCTATACTGGGGCAAGCCAGGCGAACCGGATCCATTCAAAGTGTCTTTTCATGGCCGAATTGAATGGTACCCGGGCCTCGTGTCCGAAGAAACAAGGTTTTACCCGTAATGCTTCTCTTTTTAGAGAGCTGGACCCCGCAGATCAGAAAATGGCTTTAAACTTCCTAATTTCTGGCGAGGTGCTTTACGGTCCCAGAACTGTTGGATCCCCCTACTGATGGGGGCCCCAGTCTGACGGTTTTTTCAAACGGAGCCCACCGCGAGAGGTGAAGATTGGGTCTGTGTAAACAGCACCCTGCGGCTGGATAAGGTAAGAGGAGATTCCACAGAATTTTTGAGTTCTAGTGGCTCTTCTCCTTTAAGGTAAATGCATGCTATGCCTATTGTGACCACCGGGGGCTGCCAAGAGCACAAACCTACACATGCTGACTGACTGTCTCAGGTGTTCAGTGCTGATTATGTCCCAGCATCTCAAAGCAGGCTGCAAGCAGGTAAGGTGGAAAGGGGGATTTCTCATGTTTGAATGTTCCCCCCAGGCTAGAGAGGGGCCACAGGGTTCTAGAAAGTGGTTATACCACCCGGGCTCTGCGGCCTAATGGCCACCATCTCTGAAGATAGCCGTTCAGGCAGATCTTGTTACCAGTCTCCCTCCCCCCCCCCCCAATCCCCAGCCTTTTCTCCAGAAGCATGACAGGAGAGTCGGCAGTGCGGGAAGCGCTCGTTTTTTTCAAAACTCGAGGGGGGGGGGGGCGGTAGAGGAGGGGGCGGGATGTCAGCACAGAGTGTTTAGACTCCCACTCAGGCCAGCTGCAGGCTATTAAAGGCACTCTGTACAGGTGCACTCAGCCTTCTGAGAGACACAGAGCTGACGGTCGCATGTAAGGTGGGACACAGGCATTCTCCTAGGCAGCATTTACTGAAGTAACACCAGACTGAGCATTGGGTAGCAAGGCTTTTAGCCAGACTACATCACTCAGCGGGCAGTGTTCATTTGTATACCTCACACCTTGTTGCTTTGCACTATGGGTAGAAGAGGTTCAAGCACCCCAGGAACCAGAGACACTA
The DNA here is from genome assembly GCF_042186555.1 of Aquarana catesbeiana. Taxonomy (NCBI): domain Eukaryota; kingdom Metazoa; phylum Chordata; class Amphibia; order Anura; family Ranidae; genus Aquarana; species Aquarana catesbeiana. The sequence goes on along the minus strand of NC_133326.1, from coordinate 610,501,705 downwards.
GGGGATCTCGTTCAGGTTCTGAGGGCCCCCTGTCGGCAGCATCCTCCCCCCCTAAAGATGGGCCAGGGACGGCTAGCCAGGGAGAGCCATCGGGGTCAGGGGCTACACCTGCTTCTGGCACTTCAGCCCCTGTATATATTACACAAGAGGTTTTTTCCTCAACCATTAATGGTCTAGAGGAAAGATTAATGGCCGTGATTACGTCTTCACTCAGTGGAAGAAAACGCACTAGGCTTTCCTCTGTTCCCCAAGACCCTCAGACAGAGGAGCTCTGGGATAAAGGAGATGAATCCCTTTCAGAGGATCGGGATGGGATGGATGATTCCTCTTCGGAGGATTCAGGTGGAGAGGGACCCTCTGCGACTTCCCAAGAGGAGAAAGTCTTAGTGCAGATCCTCACTGGATTGGTCCGCTCCACATTTAAGTTGCCCATACCTGAAACTGCTAAAGAATCCTCTTCTGCTTTGGGGTCACTGAAACCTTTCCAAGCAGCACATGCTTTTCCTGTTCATACTTTACTTGAAAAGCTTATTTATTCTGAGTGGGATCACCCAGACAAACGTTTTTTTCCGCCGAGAAAGTTTTCAACACTTTATCCGATGGAAGAAAAGTTTATTAAAATGTGGGGAATACCGGCTATTGATGCCGCCATTTCCTCCGTAAATAATAGTCTGACTTGTCCTGTAGACAATGCTCAGATGCTCAGGGATCCTGTAGATAAAAGGATGGAATCCCTATTGAAGGATGTTTTCTCCTTAGCAGGATCAGTGGCCCAACCTGCAGTAGCAGCGATTGGAGTCTGTCAATACTTAAGAGACCATGTTAAGCAGGTCATCAAAGTATTACCTGAACAGCAGGCCCAGGGGTTTGCTAACCTTCCAGCGGCCTTATGCTTTGTGGTTGAAGCCATTAGAGATTCTATCGTGCAAACCTCCCGTCTTTCACTGGGGTTGGTGCATATACGTAGAATCCTATGGTTGAAAAATTGGTCAGCCGAAGCACCATGTAAGAAGCTACTGGCTGGGTTTCCATTTCGTGGTGCAAGGTTGTTTGGAGAGGACTTGGATAACTATATCAAGAGAATCTCTTGTGGGAAAAGCACTCTCTTACCTGTCAAGAAGAGTAAGCGTCCCTCTTTCAAACTGACTCTTTCCCCAGCGCCGGGGGCTTCAGCCTCCAGGCAGTCTCGACGGCCGCCTCCATCGGGGTCCAGAGTCAACCCCAGGGACAAAAGAAGTCCTGGGGAAAGAAGCCTACTAGGCAAAACACTAAGACCTCTGCATGAGGGGGCGCCCCCGCTCACTCAAATGGGGGGAAGACTGCGACAGTTCTCAGAGCTCTGGCACGAGGACTTCCAGGACAGATGGGTAGTCTCCACGGTAACCTTAGGGTACAAGCTGGAGTTTCAGGAATTCCCTTCTCCTCGGTTCCTCAGATCAAATGTTCCCAGAGACCCAGAGAAGAAGCAGTCGCTCCTTCTAGCGTTAGAGCGACTTTTGTCGCAGGAGGTCATTATGATAGTTCCCGCAAAGGACCAGGGATTGGGCTTCTATTCCAACCTTTTTACGGTCCAAAAGCCAAATGGGGATGTCAGGTCCATTTTGGACTTAAGGGATCTGAATCGATTCCTAAGGATTCAATCCTTCTGCATGGAATCAATTCGAACAGTAGTTCCCACCCTGCAGGGAGGAGAATTTCTGGCATCAATAGACATCAGAGATGCATATCTGCATGTGCCCATTTTTCCTGCTCATCAGAAGTTTCTGCGCTTCGAGGTAGGAGGGCGCCATTTCCAGTTTGTGGCTCTGCCCTTTGGGATAGCCACTGCACCTCGAGTGTTCACAAAGATCTTGGCTCCTCCTCTGGCCAGATTAAGGGCTCAGGGTATAGCTGTCATAGCATACCTAGACGACCTGCTCTTGATAGACCGGTCGGTAGCCTCTTTGAATGGAAACTTGAGGACCACGGTCAGGTATCTAGAACACCTGGGTTGGATCCTCAACTTAGAAAAGTCTTTCCTAAAACCAGTAAGAAGACTGGAGTATTTAGGTCTGATTATAGATACAAGCCAGGAGAAAATATTTCTACCCCAGGCAAAGATCACTGCTTTGAGAGAGCTGATTCTGACAGTAAGGACCAAGAAGAGTCCCTCAGTCCGCCTTTGTATGAGGCTACTAGGGAAGATGGTGTCTTCATTGGAAGCAGTTCCCTATGCTCAGTTTCACTCAAGAATGCTGCAACACAGTATTCTGTCGACCTGGAACAAGAAGGTTCAGGCATTAGACTTTCCGATGCACCTGTCGCATGCGGTGCGTCAGAGCCTCAATTGGTGGCTCATACCCGAAAACCTGCAGAAGGGGAAATCCTTTCTACCGGTTACCTGGACGGTGGTAACAACAGATGCCAGTCTGTCAGGTTGGGGAGCAGTTCTGGAACAGGCTGCGGTCCAAGGGGTATGGTCCAAGACAGAGAGGACCTTACCCATCAACATTCTGGAGATCCGGGCGATACATCTAGCTCTAAAGGCCTGGACTATCAGGCTACAGGGTTGTCCGGTCAGGATCCAGTCCGACAATGCCACAGCAGTGGCTTATGTCAATCATCAGGGAGGCACCCGGAGCCGAGCTGCTCAAAAAGAGGTGAACCAGATCTTAGTCTGGGCAGAGATGCATGTGCCATGCATATCGGCAGTTTTCATCCCGGGAATAGAGAATTGGCAGGCGGACTATCTAAGTCGCCAGCAGTTACTTCCAGGGGAATGGTCTCTGCATCCCGACGTCTTTTGGGCCATATGCCAAAGATGGGGGTTCCAGATGTAGATCTCTTTGCATCCCGATTCAACAAAAAGATAGACAGATTTGTGGCAAGGACAAAAGATCCTCTTGCATGCGGGACGGATGCGTTGGTGATTCCGTGGCATCGGTTCTCACTGATTTACGCATTCCCGCCTATTCTGCTACTACCACGACTCCTTCGCAGGATCAGGCAGGAAAGGAAGTCGGTACTTCTGGTGGCCCCCGCTTGGCCCAGAAGGACTTGGTATGCAGAAATAGTAAGGATGACGGTGGGTTCCCCGTGGACCCTACCGGTACGCCCAGACCTGTTATCTCAGGGTCCAGTGTTCCATCCTGCCTTACAAACGCTAAATTTGACGGTTTGGCTATTGAGACCCACGTTCTGAAGAGTCGTGGGCTCTCAGGTCCTGTCATATCTACCTTGATTAATGCAAGGAAGCCAGCTTCCAGAATGATTTATCATAGAGTCTGGAAGGCTTATATAACCTGGTGTGAATCCAGAGGTTGGCATCCCAGGAAATATGTCATAGGTAGAATCCTTGATTTTCTACAGATGGGATTAGAGATGAAGCTGGCCTTGAGTACCATCAAGGGCCAGGTTTCTGCTTTATCAGTATTATTTCAGCGGCCACTTGCTTCGCATTCTTTGGTCCGAAACTTTATGCAGGGGGTGATGCGTCTTAATCCTCCGGTTAAAGCGCCCCTAAACCCCTGGGACTTGAATTTGGTCCTGGCTGTGTTACAGAAACAGCCTTTTGAACCAATAAGTCAGATTCCTTTGGTCTTGTTGACAAGGAAATAAATTTTTCTGGTGGCCATCTTTTCTGCTAGAAGAGTATCAGAATTAGCAGCTCTTTCCTGTAAGGAGCCTTTTTTGATTATACACAAGGATAGAGTGGTACTACGCCCTCATCCTAGTTTTTTACCGAAGGTGGTTTCTGATTTTCATTTAAACCAAGACATTGTTCTACCTTCCTTTTTTCCAGATCCCTGTTCTCCGGAAGAGAGATCTCTACATTCGTTGGATGTAGTAAGAGCAGTTAAGGCCTATCTAGGGGCAACTACTCAGATCCGCAAGACGGATGTTTTGTTTGTGCTGCCAGAGGGTCCCAATAGAGGACAGGCAGCGTCAAAAGCTACCATTTCTAAATGGATTCGACAGTTGATCGTTCAAGCTTACGGTTTGAAACAGAAGATTCCTCCGTTTCAGATCAGGGCACATTCCACAAGGGCTATTGGTGCTTCTTGGGCAGTGCATCACCGGGCCTCTATGGCTCAAATCTGCAAGGCCGCAACCTGGTCTTCAGTTCATACATTCACCAGATTCTATCAGGTGGATGTGAGAAGGCATGAGGATATCGCCTTTGGGCGTAGTGTGCTGCAGGCAGCGGTACAGGGTCCTCAGGTCTGATTGCACCCTAGTTGGTCGTGGTTCCCCCCCCTCAGGTAGCATTGCTCTGGGACATCCCATCAGTAATTACTGTGGCTCTGTGTCCCGTGATGTTCGAGAAAGAAAATAGGATTTTTTATAACAGCTTACCTGTAAAATCCTTTTCTTTCGAAGGACATCACGGGACACAGAGGTCCCGCCCCTCTTCTAATACACTATATTGCTTGGCTACAAAACTGAGGTATCCCTGCAAGGGGGAGGGATTATATAGGGGGTTGAACTTCCTGATAGGGTGTGCCAGTGTCCAATCACCAGTGATACCTATATAACCCATCAGTAATTACTGTGGCTCTGTGTCCCGTGATGTCCTTCGAAAGAAAAGGATTTTACAGGTAAGCTGTTTTAAAAAATCCTATTTTTTACCCTTGTTTGAAGAGGTTTGTTAAATATGTAAACCTAATATTTCATATTCCTGATATGTCTGCTGTACTGTGTATTTGCCCTCTTTGTATTGCACCCTTTGTGTGAAATCCCTGGTTTGCCTGCCAGTCCCTCTGCTTTCCTATTAAAAAAATCTGACCACGCTAGGCAGGAGAACACAGCGTGGTCAGTTTTCGAGCTATGCTGGTAACTCGGGCTGCTCTTCTCCAATGGTCAGACCTGTCCTGAGACACCTCCTCTGCACAGCCATTCACTCAGTGTGCGGTTGCTTCTCCTCCCCCAGCTCTTATGCAACTGAGAACAGAGAATGTGATCACTTATAAGAAAGGGTGGAAAAGTGGTATTTATATTGTGTGTTTGGGGTTTCTTTTTTTTTTTTTTTTTTTTTATCTGGCACAAATGTTTTGCCTTTTTTCATTTCTATATTAAACTGAATGGGTTGATTTACAATCACTTTAACCACTTCCCACCCGCCGTATGCAGAGTGACGGCCGGGAAGTGGTTCGCGCATTTGCGGCATGTCAGTCTGACACCCCGCATCTCTGATTGTGATAAGAAACCTCTGTGAGAAGCTTTTTACCACGTGATCAATCACAGCTGATTATCGCGTGAACCGGGAAGTGCCGGTAAACGGCATTCCTCAGTTCGTGCCGACAGGAAGGGCCGATCAGTGGCTGTCCCTGTCGGGGGGGGGGGGGGGGGGGGGTCCTGTGTTAATCAGCACATTGATTATCAGCACATCCCCCTCAAATGTACCAATCATCTGCCAACCAGTGCCCTGCAATGTAAAAACAATCAATTCTGCCAGTGCCAATCACTGCCCAGCAGTAACACCTGTCAGTACTTATCAGTGCTTCCCATCAGTGCCGCCTGTCAGTGCCCATCAGTGCCGCCTATCGGTGCCCATCAGTGCTGCCTCATCGGTGCCAGTCAGTGAAGGGGAAAACAAAATTTTATGACAGAAACTAGAGGTCGACCGATATATCGGTCGATATTTGGCGTTTTTTATTTAATCGGCATCGGCTGATTGTGCTGATAAAAAAAGGTTGATTATAACTTCAGCGCGACTTGCAAATGACTTCTGTAATAGAAGTCAATGCAAGTTGCCTGAAGTCTTCTGTGGAGGGCTTCTCTCCTCTCTGGGCAGCCTGCCAAATCTGATAAAAGAAGCTGAAAAGATACAATGTGTATACTTATCAATGAGCTGAACTCTGTGTGTAGAAGCTCTCAGTTTAAGGATCTATCTTTTCTGACACATGTTGCTTACAAGTAAAAATCCTATATTTTCTGCTAGAAATTCACTTAGAACCCCCAAACATATTATATATTATAATTTATATTTTAGCAGAGACCCTAGGCAATAAAATAGCAGTTGTTGCAATATTTTATGTCACAGTATTTGCGCAGTGGTCTTTCAAACGCAAATTTTTTTTTTAAATACACTAATTAAAAAAAACTAAGCAGTAAAGTTAGCCCATTTTTTTTTCGTCCAAAAGTTTTGATTACCTGTTTTTGTGTATTTAATATATTTTTTTTTTTTCTGTCTAAATTATACATACAAGTGAACTGATTGGAGGTTTGATTTGTTTAATAAATGTTTTTAAATGTAAAAAAATTTCTGTATCACTTATTAAGGTTGCTTTCATATTGGAGCGGGCGTTGACGGTAAAACACTGCTAGTATCCATTTTCATTCGATCCGCCAGATGGATGGAAAATAGGGTTTCCATCCGTCTGGATTGATCGGATGTCAGCGGACATGTTACCGCTGACATCTGTCTTTCCATAGAGATACATGGAGCGTCCGTTCAAGTCCGCCTGAAAAACCTGACAAGCAGACCTGAACGGTCGCATGTGTGAAAGAGCCCTTAGGCTCGGCTTACACTGATGCGGTGCAAACTGATGCGAATTCAGTGCGATTTGTGTTTTGACAGGTGCAAATTTAATGTGATTTCTGAGGGGACTGTGCATAGCTGGAGATTTAAATTTGCACCGCACCCACACTAAACTCACACAGGGCCCTTTTTTAACCGGATCAAAATCGCACCACATTAATGTGAACGGCCTTCATAAAAAAAATGTATTTTTAGATGACCTGCAAATCTGTCTTTCGGGTCGCCTTCGATTTGCATCAGTGTGAACTTGGCCTAAGCCATTCTGTAAAATCTCTAATAGTTCATTTTCTTCAGAATCAAATGCAGGTCACTACATTTTATAACCTGTTTTGTAAAAGTAAACAGGAAATTTTGAGCACAGAGCTTGAAATTTTTGCTTTTGTTGAAAGAATGTAAAAGTTTGGGCAGCCTCATTAAAGTGGTTGTAAACCCTTATATATACCCAGTGAAGTGACTGGCCTCAGATGATACACAGGAGGATTTGCGGCATCTCTGTTTAAGTTGTACCTATTTTTCTGCAGTCTTCTCTTCTCTACAGCCCTTCAAAGTCCCGAATTTATAAAACTTGTCTGATTTGTCAGAAACAAAGGGGGTGGGAAGCTGAAGTTAACTCTGCAGAGCTAAGTAAGGAGCCATCTGAGAGATGATTGGAGGGATGGGACGACCCCCTTTTTTAGTTTTCTTGGTGTCAGGAAAACATGTTAAAAAGTGACTTTTGCTGATAGAAGAGGAGCAAAGCAGCAGGCAGAAATGACACTTGGTGCTCTGGATTGAGACCAGTACATACTAGAGGGATATGCTTTGCTCATATTTCATGTCTGAGGTTTACAACCACTAATGCACTGCAACACAACAGTCAAAACCAGTACCAGTATCACAAGTGCGTAGTGGATTCTGCGTCGTATGGGGAATAACAGAAAACAGCCACTTAGCTCATGTGGAAAGGTGAGGTTCCCTATCCAAAGTATGCAGTGGGCTGAGCTCTAGATTTTGATATTTGAAAACACGTCAGCTGAATACCCATTTCCAACTATAGCAACCCGAATGGGAAGCTCAGGGAGTAACATAATGCTTTTGGGATGCGCATGAAGATAGTATCTGTCTATCAACTTCTGGCAGCGACTGAGTGATGTCTGTGCAATCTGCTATAATTCTGGGTCCCCTGGCTGCGATATCACAAGTGCACTGCAGTGTCCCAGTAACTGTTATCTGGTACAGAAACGGCCCATTTTAGGACTAAACGGGGTTCTCTGTTTTGGTCACCAATAGATGGAAGTCTGTTTAGTACTGACACCATTTAGGCTGGATTCACACCTCTGACAGATGCGGCTCACAGCAGGGGTCCGGTGCGTCCCTGTTCTCCATTTCATGGACGAATCTGGGACGAATTTTTGCCTGAATTCGGTCCTGAAATGGAGCCAATGACGCAGAGCATTCCTGTGCAAGTCTCTCCGCAGCCGCAACAGAGATATGTGAGACGACTCCATAGAGAGCCGGTCACACTCGCTTGTCATGCGAATTGGATGCGGACAAATTCGCATATGTGTGAACCCAGCCTTAAACAATTAAGTTATAGTAAACCATTCCCAAACTTTATTTAATATCCTTTGTTGATTTTGTCAGCCAGCACCAAGTGTAACATAAGCATTATTAATAAGGTGAAGAGCTCCATAAAAAAAACAAAGTGATGAAGAGCATTGCATGTATACCTGTCTTTTTTTTAAACTTTTTTTTTTTTTTTTTTTTTTTTTTTTTTTATTATATCTTTGACCTTTTACAGGGTCTTAATTTTAGTGGAGCCGATCTCTCCCGCTTGGACCTGCGATATATAAACTTCAAGATGGCAAACTTGAGCGGCTGCAACCTAACTCAGGCCAACCTATGTGGATCTTGCCTGGAGCGAGCAGACCTGTCAGGATCTGTACTGGATGTAAGGATGGGTCTGCATAAATGTAGAAGCATGGGGAAAAAGATTGTCTATGTAATATATTCTGTCCATTTTTAAATTTTATTTTATGTTCAGTTTGGTTACGATTTTTTTTTTTTTTTTTTTTTGTTAATGTCTCATCATACTGCCACATATGATCTGTCTATTTTTTGTAAATACATTTCAATGCAATCAGATTCTAACACATATGGTCACTATAATGCCATTACTTTTGAAATCACTTTTCATCCTTAGTATCCAGTCAGGCATTGGTAGACCTGAAGCACAACTGAAAATTCTCAGTAGACCTATCTTGGCACCAGACAGCACTACACTGCCTTGCAAACAATAAATTAGTCTAGCAGTCATGCACCTCACCCATACCCCCACCTTGCGCTACACAACATTTTGTGTGAGGTTAAAGTGTTATTAAACCTTCATTAGGAAACCTAAATCTAGAAGCATATCTCATCTACTTTCTTCCTTGCTGTCTTATCTGTGCAGGCCATCATTTCTGCAAACTGATCCATGAAATTTTGTGTCTTGTATTAAAGTGGAACTATAGACAAAACCCTTTTTTTTTTAATTTTTTTTTTCTTCTCTTCATTTTGGATAGAGTAAGCGTGGGTCCATACCCCTGTCACTTTATTTTTTGCCATCTGTGTCCCCTTGGGGAGATTTCACTTCCTGTCCCATTAGCCAAACAGTAAGTGAGAGGAAATCCCTGCAAATTAGGGAAATTCCTTGCGGACCCCAGTTCACCAAAACTAGTGTCCCCATTGGAAGATTTTCCCTCTTACTTTTCTGGTTTTTGGATTTTCTTATACTTTCACTATCAATGATAATAGTAAACCAGACAAATGGAGAGGGCAAATCTCCCTAATGGAGGCACAGACAGCAATAAAAACCTAATAGATGTTCTAATCCCTCTGCACTCTATCCAAAATAAATAAATACGTTTTGCCTTTAGTTATACTTAAATGCTGCCTTGCAGGGGAAAGCACACTGAGAGGGAGAGATAATGGAAAGTGCATAGATGACCCCATCACCGTTATTTGAGTGACTGAGCATGTGCTGTAACATTAAAAAAGATATTGACTAAAGGGATTGCGGCTACAAATGGGAGGTCCCCACATAATTGGGGTTGCAGGACTGCTTGGAAGGTGGCTAAGGTCTGGGCAGGACTGTCCCAGAAAATGTCTGTGATCAGGATAGGACCACTTGGAAGGTGTGTGTTTTTAAGTGTGGGTGGGTGATGACCGTGTCCCAGGTACTGGGAAGAATATGTTGGCAAGCATGAGAGAGGAGTTAGTATTTGGGGATAAATTGAGACAAATTCTGTATAGGTAAACTTCAATTAGTGGACCTAAAGGGAAAATAATTTTGTTATAAAGGTTTAAATTGGTTGTACAGGCTGAAGGTTTTTTCTTTTACCTTCATGCATTCTATGCATGAAGATGAAAACTCCAGTGTGCAGCTCCCCCTTATACTCTCTGAGCCCAATCCAGTGATGTGCACAAGAGCAGAAGCTCTCCCGGGTCTCTGCCTCCTTGTCGGCTGAGAGACAACAGCGGGAGTCATTGGCTCTCTCTGGGGTCAATCACAACCAGTGAGGAGGGAGTGGCACGAGTGTCCCCAGAGCAAGCAGCTTTCTATGGGGGCACTCAGCAGAGGGGAGGGACCTGGAGCTCTGGCGGAGAACCTGAGCAGAGGAGTATCTGGGCTGCTCTGTGCAAAACTTCTACATAGAGCAGGTAAGTATGACATGTTATGTTCTATTTAAAAAAAAAAAATTGAAAAAAGCTGACTCTTTACAAACCCTTTAATACTACTCTTAACAGATTTTTTTTTTTTTAAGCTGCTTATGTATCAAAGCATGGCTGTGTCCCAAGCAGCGAGTAAAGGGGTGGAGCCTGCCTTCTGATCATACACCCACCCACTTGTCTGCAGCTTGGGACAGTCCTGGGTTTCTTCATTGTAACAAGTCATAGCTACCCTATACAACCAGCTGTAGATAGTGCTGAGGTGATGTTCAGTAATACGATTTCTAAAAGCCTGAAACTGAATTGTGTCCTCTGGTAAATACATCTTTAAATCTTCTAATTGTTCTTTTTACTTTTCCAGGGAGCCAATTTGCAGGGTGTGAAGATGCTCTGTTCCAATGCAGAAGGAGCCTCCCTGATAGGATGTAACTTTGAGGACCCATCCGGCCTGAAAGCCAATCTGGAAGGTTAGAGGAAAAACATTAATACAATTGACAGTATAATAGATATAGTAAATATTTCACTCCTGTTTCATAAAACTATTTTTATGAGGATCAGAAACTTATTTTTCAGTTTTTTTGTTTTGTTTTTTTTTGTTTTTTTTTCCCTTCCATTAGGAGCTAATCTAAAGGGTGTTGACATGGAGGGCAGTCAAATGACTGGGATAAACTTACGGGTTGCAACCCTGAAAAATGCCAAACTGAAAAACTGCAATCTACGTGGTGCTACCTTGGCAGGAACAGACTTGGAGGTGAGAAGTTCATACATGTACCCTTTATGGCCAAATGTTTGTTGGACATCCCATTCAAAAACCATTGGCATTAAAGCATATCTAAACTTAAAAACAAGAATGTAATATATTGTCACACACAAGTCCTTAGATGTAAAGTCTGCATTCGTTTTTTCTTCTCAGGATATTTTTACATTTTATTTTAACCTGGTGACCGTGCCAGTACAAACTTCCTGTAGTATGACCATGCTCACTCACCCTTCTCTATCAGGGCAACAGTAACGTGACCCTCTCTTATTCTCCAAAACATAGATGGGCGGGGTTCTGTATTCCTCAGTGGTAGCTAAGAACAATGTATTTGATAAGTCGGCACAGGCAAAGAGCACAGAAAATTATGAGCTCACAAGATTTCTGGCAAGATCTTATCAGTTTCTTTCCTTAACTTATTAAAAATATATCTTAAAGCACTTTAAATGATATATTTTGCAGACAAAAGGGCAGCAAATAAGAAGTTAATTTTTGGGGTGTACATGCACTTTATTAAAGGGTTAAGTTCAGAGTTCTGTGCAGGTCGCTCAAGTTTTTCCATACCAGACTTGTCAAACCATGTCTTTTATGAAGCTGGTTGATCAGGATAGGGTGAAGGAGAGTATAAGTGGTGAGGGGGTATGAAAGGTTCACAGTGGTGTTAAAATAATAATAATAATAATAATAAATAAAAGGACATAATTGAGTGGGAGGAGCCTCAGGGCATCTTGGAACCAATCATGGTAGCTCCTTCTGGGTAAGCCGCTGCCCACTAGCCTCCATGCAACTGCTGCGGTGGGACATGTGACCCTGGTCCCAGCTGACCAGGAGGTGGCGGTTCTTGCAGTCCAAGCTTGCTATTCTCCTCCTTCCAGGGACCAACGGTGGTCTCCACCTTCTGCCTTGCCTGAGGCTGATCTCCAGACTTGGAGCATTCCTTCACTGATCCAATTATCATAGAACCCCGATCTGTATTTATCTCCTGCCAACTGAAAAACTCTCCAAGTCCCAAGACTACCCACTGAATGATATCCACCATTCAAATCACCAAAGATTTAGCTGAACAACACCGAGAGCACGCCCAGAATCCTTTGCGAGCAAGTTAGTAGGGGCAAGAACACTGCTAATTGGCTGTCAGTGTTCATGTAATGGCCCTCGTCTCACTCCTCCCCTCTGTGTACCCTCCCTCCACTTGCTCTCACCTCAGCTGTTCTCTTACTTAAAGTATAACTATAGGGGAAACTTTTGTGTTTTTTTGTTTTGTTTTGTTTTGTTTTGTTTTGTTTTGTTTTGTTTTTGTTTGTTTTTTTTGTTTTTTTTGTTTTTTTAAATTTTGAATAGAGTGGAGAGGGATTAGAATGCTTGTCAGTTTTTATTGCTGTCTGTGTTAAAGAGGTTCTCCCTCTCTTTGTCATGTTTACCATTATCCGTGAAAGTAAAGTCCCAAATTCTGGGTTGTCCCCAGAAAAGTAATAGAGGTGAAATCTTACAATAGGGACACTAGTTCTGGTGACCTGGGGGGCCCCAAGGATTCCCTTAGTTTGCAGGGATTTCCTCTCACTTCCTGTTTGACTATGGGACAGAAAGTGAAGGGAAATCTCTGTAATGGTACACAGATGGTGAAAAAAAAAATCTGACTGGGGGTTATATCCCTCTCTTGCGTTATCCAAAATGAGAAAACGTTTTTCTTATAGTTCTACTTTAAGACAAATTCTGTCAGGTGTTTTTTTATTTATTTATTTTTTATGTCGTGTGTGTCCCATTGAGAAGATTTTCCTTCACTTCCTGTCCCATTACCAAAACAGAAAATGAGAGGAAATCTCTCAAGTGAGGAAAACCCTGGCTGTCAACAGAAATAGTGTCCTTGTTGAAAGATCCCCCCCCCCCATTCTAGTTCTGGGAACAACCCAAAAATTTAGATTCTTTTTTTTTTTTTTTTTTTTTTTTTTTTCATAAAGGTAAACCGGACAAATATACAGGATGAGTCTCTCAGACAGGGCCACAGACAGCAATGAAAACCTGACAGATGTTTTAATCCCTCAATGAATAACAAACAAAAAATGGTCGAGGTCTGCACCTGTTACCTATTTTTGCACCCTAAGTTAGCCTAGAAGCGTGTGTCTTTTCTTGGCTGTTCTAATCCCTCTCCATTCGCTATTCGAAAATGTAAAAAAAAAAGAAAGTTTTTGTCTTTTTTAGTTTTTATACTTTAAAGTCTAAACTAAACTAAACTCATAATGAATGTAACATTACATCTTACAACTGCTTAGATGTGGCTGCAATCGTTATTTTTTTCTTTTCTCAAGGTTTTTTTTTTCCCCTTACTTTTACCTGGCAACTCTGCCAGTAACACTCTTTCCAGCCTTAGGATGACAGCACTTGCTTCATCCTATTGTATGAGGACAACAAAAACGGGGCAGGATTTTTGGGAAATCCCCCTGTCCATAATGTAGATCCTCAGAACAAATGCAAACTGATAACTTCCTGTACTCTCTTCCTGTACTGCACTGTTAGCTGATAAGATGTCTAGCAAGATTAACAGGTATTTTTTGCTTTTGCTCTCAAACTGGTATGATAAAACACTTTTTTAATAGTAGGTATATGTAACGGATTAAGAGGAACCGCTAAATGAAGTTCAGTGTTAGGCCCAGTTCAGACCTGTGTGCGTGAAGCTCCTGCTCCCTTTTGGGCAATGAGCTTCACGTGATATGTGAAGGCGCAGAATTGCATCACGTTTGGGGTGCCATTGAAGGATAATCCTCATAGCGATTCTGCCCACGACCTCAAACCCCAAAATGTTAATGGGGCTTTAGGGTTTGTATACACTTTTAATCAGTTGTTTGTTTAGTCCTGAGCAAAATAAAAAATATACAGACACAATTCACATGCCTGAACTGAAGATTGCATCTCGTTGGATGTTCTACAGAATAAACTGAGCGGATTTTCTGGTTTCAGCACTGCTGTGGGTGTTTTTTCTGGGTAGTGTTGGCAACGTTTTGTATTATTGTACTTGCTTCCTGAAGTTACTTGTAACTTTTCTACCTCCTTTTTCTTTCCCAACAGAACTGCGATCTGTCCGGTTGTGATCTCCAAGAAGCGAACCTCCGGGGATCCAATGTAAAAGGCGCAATATTTGAGGAGATGCTTACACCACTACACATGTCGCAGAGTGTCAGATAGACTCTCACATGAAGGAAGGCTCTGCGCCTCTGATTGCTGGCATACTGGAGACGCTTTGCCTTTTGCCTGTACTGCCAAGGCAGACCTATAATCTCTATACCGTAACCGCCTACTTTAATCTCTTGGTAACGTGCACAGAGGACAGGTGTCCAATGTGTTACATACATGTAGCTCTTATTATATACACACACAAACCTGCTTCAGATTTACGGCATAAGAGAACTGGAGGAATTTGCACACCTCTCCTGTGGTATATTAAGATTGCGGTAGTTGTACCAGACCGGCAGGACAGTGTGGTGCGGTATCTTATTGGACTGCCAATAAGGCCTGATCAATATCACTGACATATAAGACAAGGGCTTGAGGATAATGACTAGTTTCACTCCTTGCATATACTTTACCTGACAGCTGCTGGTGGAGTTTACAGGTGTTTTCTATTGGCTGTTACTGCTGCATTGTGACCATTCCAAGGTTTGCCTACAGAGCCCACGCAAACCTTTAATCTATGCACACGTGATTCAAATTGTGTAGCACAAATTATGGATGTGTTGAATAGCAAGCTGGCAGCTGTGGTCTTAGACCAGTTTTGGGAAGCCTTTGTCCCTCTGCCGTACTACAAGTCCCAGCAGGCACATTAAGGCTTTGATATTTATCAGCTGCTAGAGGGTCATGTGTTCATGCTGTTCTTGACAGAGTAGGATTAGACTGGCTACTGGATCCCATGTAGCCCATATCGGTGATAGATTAGACCTGTCATATCTGTCTAGTCCTTTTGTCCTGTGGTCCAGTCACTTATCACAGAGGTTTCTGGGCCCGCTGCAGGTCAGGGGTTACCGAGTGCCTTAAAGCAACTGTCACAGCTGCTTCTGGAGTTATTTAGTTATGCAAATGACAAGATGAAGTGCTGAACTGTTACCCCCTTTCCCTCAATCTATATATACAATAAATATTTTTTGATTGATTTTGACTGACTCTATCTTATTTCTAGTCATGTTTTAGTCACAACTCCTGTATTGAAATATTTGGAACCTTCCCCACTCAGTAAGGGAAATTCCACATTATTGCATAATATTTTCAAACAAAACGGAGCGTGTCAAAGCTTCATTTTGTAATGTATAGTTTTAGTTAAGTATACCTGTCCATGAGATAAAATGGATGGCTACATTGTTGACCTCCTCCTTCTGCATATGCTTGTTTGTCTGTTATGCTAAACCTTTGGCTTAAGTTTTGGGATTAAAAAAAAAAGTCAGAATTTTTTGTTATTCTTTATGTGTTATAGGTCAGTAAAATTCGAAAGTATTCAAGCCAGTAAGTCAGCATAATAGCCAGGGTAACTTGAATTTTAAAATGTTTGATAACTATGGCAGAGCATGAAAATGCATGATTGTTGAGAATGTTAGAACATCTGAAATTGTGTGTAGGAAGGTGTGATACCAGCCTAAGGCCCTTTTCCCATGGGCTTTGTCTGCTCTATTTAGCTGAGAATTGGTGAGCAGATCCCCTGTTGAATCTTCACTGAAGGGGACAGATGTGTTGGTTTTTTTTTTTTTTTTTTTTTTTTTTTTTTTTTTTTGTCTAATCTTTTTATTTTGAAGATGGCATTTCCATACAAGAAAATAAAGCAAACACCCAGCATGATGACAGTATTACATGTGTAAATTTTGGATGGACCCTCTGCACACTGCTATACACCCTTCCCAGCAAACTATGCAATGAAAAACATGGATTTTTTTGTTCACACGTATATTGCAACACATGCTTAAGCCGGCCAACTGTGTCAAAGTAATCCCTCTTATGGCCAGCCCTACACTGCTTTGCCACTGCAAATTCTAGGATGGATACCATGCCAACCTGGGGCATAAAGACACAAGGTGGGGAAGAGCGACTAGGTTCAGGTCTGGTCACTAGCCTGCGTTACAACAGAGAAAAGATATACCTGTTACATGTGTATCACAGCCTATGATCTAACTGACCAGAAGTAAGATGAGCACTGACATTTTCCTCCTCTAAACCTGAGGCCCATGTTTCGGTGGATGCACCCCTGTAGAAAAGATGGCAATTACAAGGGACTGGCTCCAATCAGGGCCGGACTGGCCTACCGGGACACCGGGAAATTTGCCGGTAGGCTGCCTGCCCTGGGGCTGCTTTGATCTGTGGCTTCTCTGTCTCTCCCTCCCCCTTTTCTCACGTGTCACAAACAGTGGGCATTGTGTGTGACGGAGCTGGGTCTGTGTTCGGCGGCGGCGCTGTAACAAGGTCCCGCCTCCTAGGCCGTCTCATGTGATAGGCAGAACACTGATTCAAACAGTGTTCCATCTATTCTAGACTAACACACGAAACTGCCTAGGATGCGGGACCTTGTTACAGCGCCGCCGCCGAACACAGACCTAGCTCTGTCACACACACACACACACAGTGGGAGATGCCGTGTGTGTGTGAGTTTGATGGGCAGTGAGCTGCATACGTGGGCACGGTGAGGCTGCAATGATGGGTACATTGATGGGCACAGTGAGGCTGTATTCATGGGCACCGTAAAGCTGCATTTGATGGGCAGTGGTGAGGCTGCATTGATCTCTTGTATCATGTCTGCAGTCTCTAACCATCTCTTGTATCATGTCTGCAGTCTCTAACCATCTCTTGTCTTATATCATGTCTGCAGTCTGAGTGGGAGTGCCGCTGGGATGGGGCTCATGGGAGAAGTCAGACTTGTGTGGACTGTGGAGAGGAGACTATAGGATAAAACCAGAGCCAACTGACTGAGCCCTGCCTGGTGCACCTGAGAGGAGGTCAGTGACAGCACCGCCAGGCCAGTCTGATGGGGGTCACTGATGTAAGGGGGGGAGTGAAGACAATAATGTAAGGGGGCACTGATATAAAGGTTTCCCCCTTATATCATTAACCCACCCCCCTTACGTTGGTGTTTTCACTCTGCAGAAGGTGGTCTCTGGTCAACAGAGTCCGTCGTCTTCCCCCCATGTTCCCGGGGTCCCCCTTGATGATTGAACAATTTTACCACTTTTCACTGGAAAATATATATATATATATATATATATTTATATTTTCTATTCCTATATGCTTCCATATCTGTCTTTTCTATGTATAATATACTCTTCAAATGTGCTTTAAAATGCATGGTTTTCCCTTTCACAAGCAAGAAAATAATGACGTTATGCTGTCTGGCTGATATCATAATGCTATGGGGCTGGTATCAAAATTTTTCCAGGGCTGGTTTTTATTCCCAGTCTGGCCTTGGCCAGAAGGGACCAAGTGGGAAAAGCATCCACTGAAGATAGGCCAATCATCACCAGGAGGGCAACCCCACCAAACTAGGGTCCCCCCAGGTACCAACTCACTTCCTGTAGAGTCACTCAGATGTCTGTTTTTTGGGGTTTTTTTTTTTTTTTTACATCCATGCCCACTTTTTGACAGCAGATGGGGGTGGACTTGTCAAGGCCATATGGGCAGCTGGATGTAAATGACTTGTGTCCATTTACAGCAGGCTACCTCCGATCTCACATTTTCTGGACTCGCACAGACGCGAAGGTAACCAGGTGTAAAGGGGCACAAGTCTGATTTAGACCTCCTATAGAGCTTCCAAACAGGTTGCCCCGAAAAAAACTGATAGGCAGACCTCATCGGAATGCTGGTGTGAAAGGGCGCAATAGGAAATTTTCTTTAATCAGTTTGAATCTTTTCATGTAATAACATAAAGGGGTTATCAATGCTAAACTCTAGTGAACTCTATACTGGAGCAATCAACAAATCGTCAAAGGGATATCAAGCAAAATTATTTAAATGTATAAACCAACCTAAAAAAAATGTTTTACCAATATCGAGGTCAAGATAGCTGCTTCCACTAGTATTCACAAACCGATAATTCTTACATGTATACATGCTTATCTTACAAAAGTGAGTACACCCCTCACATTTTTTTCGTAAATATTTTATTACATCTTTCATGTGACAACACTGAAGAAATGACACTTTGCTACAATGTAAAGTAGTGAGTGTACAGCTTGTATAACAGTGTAAATTTTCTGTCCCCTCAAAATAACTCAACACACAGCCATTAATGTCTAAACCGCTGGAAACAAATGTGAGTACACCCCTAAGTGAAAATGTCCAAATTGGGCCCAGTGTCAATATTTTGTGTGGCCACTATTATTTTCTAGCACTGCTTTAACCCTCTTGGGCATGGAGTTCACCAGAGCTTCACAGGTTACCACTGGAGTCCTCTTCCACTCCTCCATGACCACATCACGGAGCTAGTGGATGTTGGAGACCTTGCACTCCTCCACTTTCGAGGATGCCCCACAGATGCTGAGTTTAGGTCTGGAGACATGCTTGGCAAGTTCATCACCTTTACCCTCCGCTTCTTTAGCAAGGCAGTGGTTGTCTTGGAGGTGTGTTTGGGGTCATTATCATGTTTGAATACTGCCCTGCGGCCCAGTCTCCGAAGTG
The DNA here is from genome assembly GCF_042186555.1 of Aquarana catesbeiana. Lineage (NCBI taxonomy): Eukaryota > Metazoa > Chordata > Amphibia > Anura > Ranidae > Aquarana > Aquarana catesbeiana. The sequence continues at coordinate 610,483,097 of NC_133326.1, read as the reverse complement.
ACATGTTGGCATTCATGCTTCCCTCAATGAACTGTAGCTCCGCAGTGTCGGTGTTCTGTCGAGAAGTGACCCCCATTGAATAGTGCCGCGCATGCACAGGACTGAGCTGCACTTCAGCTGATTTGCCGATCAGCTGGAGTGACGTGACCAGGGCGCAAGTGCACATTGTAGGAGGCATCTCTCGATGGGAGATACCATTTCACGGCCACAATTGTAACCTATACAAACAGCAGGGGGACCGTAGTTCTCACATTGTGCCATAATGCTGCGGGGCGGCTTTACAGTGTGCTGATGGTCCGGTTTTGTCTGTGTTGCAGGGCGGGTTTGCTGTGTTGAACGGCTGGTTTTCCCTGTTTGAAAGGGCGGATTGCAACACAGATGAAACCAGGCCTTTAACACAGACACTAGCCGCCCTCCAGCAGCAGCAAAGCACAATCTGAGAACTACGATCTCCCCCCGCTGTTTGTTTAGGTTTAAACTGTGCCTGTGAAATGGTACCTCCCATCGAGAGATACCATATACGATGTGCGCATGCGGCCTGGTTACGTCAGAGCAGCTGATTGGCAAATCAGCTGTTGTGCAGTACATACCAGCCACTTCTTGACAGAACACCGGCAGCACTCATTCAGCCTCAAACCATTACACTCCCACCACCATGCTTGACTGTAGGCAAGACACACTTGTCTTTGTACTCCTCACCCGGTTGCCGCCATACACGCTTGACGCCATCTAAACTAGGGATATGCAATTAGCGGACCCCCAGCTGTTGCAAAACTACAAGTCCCATCATGCGCTGCCTCTGGGTGTCATGCTTGTGGCTGTCAGTCTTCCTATGCCTCATAGAACTTGTAGTTCTACAACAGCTGGAGGTCCGCTAATTGCATATCCATGATCTAAACCAAATACGTTTTTCTCATCAGACCACAGGGCATGGTTCCAGTAACCCATGTCCTTAGTATGCTTGTCTTCAGCAAACTGCGGGCTTTCTTGTGCATTATCTTTAGAAGAGGCTTCCTTCTGGGACGACAGCCATGCAGACCAATTTGATGCAGTGTGTGTTATGTATGGTCTGAGCACTGACAGGCTGACCCTCCCCACTCCTTTAACCTCTGCAGCACTGCTGGCAGCACTCATACGTCTATTTCCCAAAGACAACCTCTGGATATGAAGCTGAGCATGTGCACTCAACTTTGGTCGACCATGGTGAGGCCTATTCTGAGTGGAACCTGTCCTATTAAACCGCTGTATGGTCTTGGCCACTGCGCCGCAGGTCAGTTTTAGGGTCTTGGCAATCTTCTTATAGCCTAGGCCATCTTTATGTAGAGCAACAATTCTTTTTTTTTTTTTTCAGGTCCTCCGAGTTCTTTGCCTTGAGGTGCCATGTTGAACTTCCAGTGACCAGTATGAGAGAGTGAGAGTGTTAACACCAAATTTAACACACCTGTTCCCCATTCACACCTGAGACCTTGTAACAGTAACGAGTCACATGACACCGGTGACGGAAAATGGCTAATTGGGCCCAATTTGGACATTTTTACTTAGGGGTGTACTCACTTTTGTTGCCAGCAGTTTAGACATTAATAGCTGTGTGTTGAGTTATTTTGAGGGGACAGCAAAATCACACTGTTATACAATCTGTAAACTCCCTACTTTACATTGTAGCAAAGTGTCATTTCTTCAGTGTTGTCACATGAAAAGATATAATAAAATATTTACAATGTGAGGGGTGTACTCACTTTTGTGAGATACTGTGGATAAATGTGTAGCAGTATCCATAGTGCATTATATTCACTATTCTTAAAGGGATAGTGTTACACATTTGCCTACAGTGCATCCGGAAAGTATTCACAGCGCTTCACTTTTTCCATATTTTGTTATGTTACAGCCTAATTTCAAGATGGATTAAATTCATTATTTTCCTCAAAATTCTACAAACAATACCCTATAATGACAACGCAAAAGAAGTTTGTTTGAAATCTTTGCAAATTTATTAAAAATAAAAAACAAATTACATGTACAGAGGTATTTACAGCCTTTGCCATGGCACTGAAAATTGAGCTCAGGTGCATCCTGTTTCCACTGATCATCCTTGAGATGTTTCTACAACTTGATTGGCGTCCACCTGTGGTAAATTCAGTTGATTTGGACATGATTTGGAAAGGCAAACACCTGTCTATATAAGGTTAACTGTTCATGTCAGAGCACAAACCAAGCCAAAAGTCCAAGGAATTGTCTGTAGACCTCCATGACAGGATTCTCTCTAGGCACAGATCTGGAGAAGGGTACAGAAAAATTTCTGCAGCATCAAAGGTCCCAATGAGCATAGTGGCCTCCATCATCTGTAAATGGAAGAAATTTGGAACCACCAGGACACTTCCTAGAGCGGGCCGCCCGGCCAAACTGAGAGAAGGGCCTTGATCAGGGAGGTGACCAAGAACCCAATGGTCACTCTGACAAAGCTCCAGTGTTTCTCTGTGAAGAGAGGAGAACCTTCTGGAAGAACAACCATCTCTGCAGCACTCCACCAATCAGGCCTGTATGGTAGAAAGGTCAGACTAAATACTTATGTACGGGTAATTTTTTTTTTTTTTTAATACATTTTTTAAGGTTTCAAACAAACTTGTTTCACATTGTCATTATGGGGTATTGTTTGCAGAATTTTGAGGAAAATAATGAATTTAATCCATTTTGGAAGAAGGCTGTAACATAAAATGTGTAAAAAGTGAAGCGCTCTGAATACTTTCTGGATGCACTGTATCTATAAAGGGTTTTTTTTTTTTTGCCTCCTCCGGGACCGATTTGTTTTCTTCATATGTATCTATAATTATGGATCAACTAAGCTGTACACATATTTGAACAAGAAAATTCAAGATGGTTTGCAAGAATGAAATAAGCAAAAAGAAGATAATACAAAGTTTTTCCTCCTTTAGATAAAGGAGATCCATAGTCGCAGCATATATTTTCATTATATAACATCATCATTGTAAAGCCATACAATCAATAGTTCTATTTGACAATTCAATAGAAGTTTACTTGAAAAATGTCCTTTCCTGGTGCCTTCATGGCAGCATACACATGGTTGGTTACCCCTCCCCCAACCAACCCACACGACCAATTTAACTTTAATTAATAAAGAGTCAGGCCCCCCCATGCGCCATTCTTTCTTCTGTCCTCAAACCTACAGCATCGTGAATCACAAATACAGCCCTTACCATACCACTATGTTGGTACACAATTGCAGGTTCATGTTCCCCTGTATATGGAGTCCCAATACTTAGGCTGCTAAAGGCGCCAATAAGTTTGGGAACCTGTTTTTTTGTGGATCCTTTTGGGGGTTAGGAGCCCAGGCATTCCCTCTGTGATTCTGCACATATTCTGCTCCTGGTTTGAGACAGCCCCTTCTTGTTTGGGTTTTCCCCAGTTTCATGCTTGCTTTTGGCTAGCAGTGACTATGGCTAAATAACTCGCATGAGAATAGCTGTAATGGATAGAAGTCCGGAGTGGCTGTAAAACGGTGTCCACATGCTTCCCCTCACTCTGTGTATGTCTCTGCGCTTTGCGCGCCTCTCCTGTGTTTGTTTTACTTCCTGCAGAGGCGGAGCCCTGTCACAGGGGGTGTGACATCACTGGCACATGCGCAGTAGCCTCTTGAAGCCATCGGTGGCTATCTTGGTACACCCTGGCCATAAGCTGGCTATATAAGTGAGTTATGTGCCATCATTATGGCAGGGGCTCTCAGTGGGGAAAAACATCTCCTGGCAGTCTTGTGCTGTGACAGGATGGAGCCAGCCCAAGGTATTTAATTAATCTATGAAATGTTTAATTACGATTAAAAAAAAAAAAAAAAAAAGAATATATATAAAAAACCTTTTAAAAATAATAATAATAATAAATTAATTATATAAAAAGTATATATATTTAAAAAAAAAAAAAAGTTTACCTTTTTTGGTTTCTCTTTGGCAGCCGCCTCCCGCAGTCCAGTATCACAAAAAGATCCTCAACATACCACTAGGTAAGGGGCCGCAACTCCAGGTACCGGTAAGTGCATTAAAACGGAAAATTGTATACTCACCTTTCCGTAATTTTCCTTTCCTGACGCCTCTCCATGGCGGCACACACTGGGTTGTGACTCCGCCCCCACAACCTGACAGGATTGGTTAGCTATAAATTTGAAGGGGAGACACCCCGCTGCATTCTCTGTAAATATATCACCATAAAACGGGGTGGGAATCTGTGTGCCGCCATGGAGAGGCGTCAGGAAAGGAAAATTACGGAAAGGTGAGTATACAATTTTCCGTTTTCCTGACGCCTCCATGGCAGCACACACTGGGAAATAACTCGCCAGTCGGGTGGGTGCAAGAAAATAATATTTATTCCTTATAATGCGGAAGAATTGGCTCTAACAACGGATCTACCGAAGTCTGCCATAGCCAAGTGAGCAGAATCTACTCTATAGTGAGAAATGAAAGTATGTCTGGAGGACCAAGTTGCTGCTTTGCAAATAGTCTCCGGTGAAACCCTGCAATACGCTGCCCAGGAGGTAGCCACTGCCCTGGTCGAGTGAGCCCTGATGCCTTCAGGAATTGCCATATGCCGCATGGAGTATGCCTTCTTGATGGACTTGACTAACCAGGAGGCGATAGTACGTGAAGTAGCCGCTTGACCTCGTTTGTTTCCATGTGGAATGACCATGAGGGTATCCGTCTTCCTAAAAGAATTTGTAGCCGCCAGGTAACTAATGATGGTAGTTTTAACATCCAGAGGATGAGGTTCACCCTGATCATTAGTGAAGGATGGTAAGACAATATCTTGGTTGTAGTGGAAGGAATTTGCTACCTTCGGGATGAAGTGGTCTGAAGGTCTTAGTACTACCTTATCAGGGAAGAATACTAAGTAAGGTTCTGATGCCATCAGTGCTTGGATTTCAGATACCCTCCTTGCTGATGTAATTGCAATGAGAAAAGACAGTTTTAGGGTCAGATCCCACAGAGATATTGATTCGGATGTAGTAAAAGGAGGATTGGTGAAGGCATCGAGAACTACTGAGAGATCCCATGATGGAAAAACTGGTTTCTTAGGAGGTTTGATTTTCAGACAGGCTCTCAGGAATTGGATAACCAGCGGATGTAATGCCCATCTGGTGCCTGTTTTGGCCGACAAGGCGGATACTTGTACCTTAAGGGTACTTGAACTTAGACCTTTGTTGACTCCTGACTGGAGGAACTCTAGGATTTGAGAAGGTTCTGGAGCAATAGGATCCCATCCCTTCTGCTGCGCCATTGTAAAGAATTTGTTCCAAATTCTTGTATAGGTGGTGTTGGTGGTACTTTTCCTGGCTTGCATCAGGGTTGATATTACTGTGAGCAGCCTTGTTCCCTTAACCTAACCCTCTCAACTTCCATGCCATCAGATGCAGCTTCTCTGGAGCTGGATGTAGAAATTGGCCTTGAAATAGTAAATCCGGAGTTACCGGAAGAAGGATCGGAGGTTGAAGGCTGAGCTGCAATAGGGTCGTGAACCATGGTCTTCTCGGCCAAAGAGGGATTACCGCGATTACCGTGGCTGAAGATCTCCGAAGCCTGGATAGGAATCTTGCAATTAACGGAGTTGGCGGGAATATGTACCCCAACTTGAAGTTCCATGGGTGAATTAGACAATCTATCCCTTCGGCTGAAGGGAAAGATGCTCTGGACAGAAACCTCCGACACTTCGTATTCGCAGGAGTGGCTGCTAGGTCGATCTCTGGCACTCCCCATGTCTCCATAAGAAGAGAAAAGGCCTGGAGGCTCAGGGACCATTCGTTGTTGGAAAGAGTCTCTCGACTCAAGTAATCGGCTAACATGTTCTGTGCCGCAGGAACATATATTGCTTTTAAGTCTGCTAGGTGTGCCTGTGCCCATTCCAAGATAGGACGGACTTCCTCCAACAGTGTGAGACTCATGGTACCCCCTTGCTTCTGGATGTAGGACACTGCCACCTTGTTGTCCATCCGGATAAGCACGTTCTTCCCTCTGAGGATTGGTGCAAATGCCATGAGGGCCTGGAAGGCTGCCCTGAGTTCCAGTATATTCGATACCATCCCCTGGGCTCGGAACTGCCATCGGCCCTGTGCTGCTCGATCTTGACAGTGGGCTCCCCAGCCGCTCTGACAGGCATCCGAAGTGACTATTATCGGATCTAGGGGAACTATCAGCTTGTATTTCTTGAGGTTGGTCAAGTGTGTCCACCACCACACTGATTGCTTCATTGGTCTGGAGATGGTAATGGTCTGACGCATGGATACTCCATCCCACTGCCTCAGAAAGGAGTTTTGCAGGACTCTCATGTGCCATTGTGACCACTGCACCATGGGCAGGGTTGCAGCCATGGACCCTAGCACACTCAAGCAGATTCTGGCTGGAAGATGCCTCGCTGATAGTAATCTCTGCATCTTCTGTACTAGAGGCTGAATCTTCTCCTGAGGGAGTTGTACCCTGTTCAATTTGGTGTTCAGATCCGCTCCCAGAAATACCATGTTTTGTGTGGGTCGTAGACTGCTCTTTTTCCAGTTGATTAGCCAACCGAAGTCCTGGAGAGTCGTGAGTAAGATTCTCTGATGACATAGCAAGGTTCTTTGATCTTCTCCAAGAGCAGGATGTCGTCCAGATAATGGTGGACTCGCAGACCCTTCTCCCTGAGGAATGCAACCACGGGTAGGAGGACCTTGGTGAATGTCCTGGGAGCCGACGAAATGCCGAAAGGAAGGCACTGGAATTGGAAGTGGCTTTTGTTGATGGCAAATCGGAGGAATTTTTGAAAGGCGGGATGAATTGGAATATGTAGATAAGCGTCCGATAAATCTACAGAGAGCATCCAGTCGCCCAGGTTCACAGCCAGAAGTATGGACTGTAGACTCTCCATTTTGAAGGCCTCTATTTTTATGTTCTTGTTGAGATTTTTTAAATCCAATACAGGGCGTAAGTCTCCGGTCTTCTTCTTTACCAAAAATAGTGGGGAATAGAACCCCCTCCCCTTTTGATCTGATGAAACCTCCAGGATTGCCCCTTTTTCCTTCAATCTGGTTCTTTCCTTAAATTTGGGAAATATTTCCGGACTTTCTGCGGTTCCGCTTTATCTTCTTCCCAGCCTATCGCCTCTTTAACTGACTTTGCGAAAGGCTGTACAAGGGAGAAATCAAAACCTGCTGACATGTCCTGATCCTCATCTCCTGAGGAGGGTTCTGATGCCTGGGGTTGATGGTCGTCCGTTACCGATGTGCTGGGCGTAGGCCTATCCATTAGTGGTGTCGTTGTCTCCCTTATGGATTCCCGCACAGATTCTCTTATGAGCTCCGTAGCGACTCTTGCGTCTAATTCCTTGTCCTTTCCTGCTTCATTGAAGCAGGATTTGCAGACTAATTTCTCTGGCAAGGCCGGTACGCCGCATACCCAGCAAGCGTTTGCTGCAGGACGGGTGTGGCGGCTCTGGCGGTGTGATGAAGGTGACCGTCTGCGGTGTGACCGACTATGACGGGAGCGGCTGCGTCTTGAGCGGCTGTGACGTGAGCGGCTATGTCTTCGTTGGCGGGAAGGAGACCTTGAACAGCTTCTGTGAGACTTCTTGCTTGACGCGGGACTTGATCTCCCTTCACGCCTGGAACTTCCGGCTCTTGACCTGGTAGGGCTGCCAAAAACGCAGCGTTAGTGGTTGGCTCTCTTTTTCTCTCCCCTTCTTCAATACTTACCAATGACGGATGGCCTCTTACCTCGTTTGCTGATGGTGGTCTGCGCGGGCAGTGGTCTCCATAGTAAAAGTGACAGTAAGACTGAAGGGTAATAAGAAAAAAATTTTTTTTTTTTTTTTTTTTTTTTAATTCCATTACCTTTTTTTTTTTTTTTTTTAATCTGTAAACAGTCTAAATCAGATGATTCAACTTACCTGGGCTTGCTGAGTTGTTTTCTGCAAAGCAGTGGAACGTACGGCGAAATCCAGCTTGTTTTGTAAAAATCCTCAGCAAAGAACACAGAATTTCCTGTGTTTTTAAATTTGGCGCCGCCGTCGCGGCAAAATGACGCTCCCACGCATGCGCAGAGCGTCCCGAACACCTCGGCGCCATCTTGGAGAAGGGCATAGCCCTCCCAAGGCAGCACCTAGCACTGGGGCCAATTGCAGAGCAGAGGAGGAGCGCCGGCGGCCATGACGGTTCCACAGCGGTGGACAGCAAGTGCCAGCAAGCCCCCTGAGTAGGAGAAACAAATCTACATACAGAAAGAAAGGTACAGGCAAAACGAAAAGAAAGGAGACCACTGCAAATATGAAGCTTCTTTAAAGCTTACTGTGCCAGATGTCCAGACGCCCCCTGAGACCACCAGACCGGGGGTTCCCTCCATAGAAGCTCCTTTAGAGACTGTACAGGAGGGACTTCCAAACAGGAGAGGCTTGAACCTGCTGGGGCGAGTGCGGTAAGAGGCTTTTTCTTAATCTTGACAACAGGAGCCAGCTTGCTTCCCAATCTGTCAGGTGAGGATAAAAAAAGAGAATGCAGCGGGGTGTCTCCCCTTCAAATTTATAGCTAACCAATCCTGTCAGGTTGTGGGGGCGGAGTCACAACCCAGTGTGTGCCGCCATGGAGGCGTCAGGAAAAGAGCATTCGAATATTTTTTTCATAAAAAAAAAAAAAAAAACAGCTTTCCTATCTTTTTTCTTCTTACAGCCCGCAACGTCAGTCATCCCGCAGAAGTTCGCCGGATAGGAGGTCCAAGGGTCACAGTACCTCTAGAAGGGAGCACTCTTCTTCAACCCATGGATCTCATAGCCACAGATTTCCTCGACATATGGCAAGAGGAACTGCCTCTCCTCACCACTCCACCAGCCCCAGAGACAAGACCTGCTGGGTCTGCAGTAGAGAAGCACTTCCAGAGAAATTGGTCTGTAAGGCATGTTTTCTGGAAGCAACAGGAGACAAAGAAAAGGAAAAACAAGAGTCCAAAGACGTTATGAAAACATGAATAAAGGACTCAATCCAAGAATTGGCTTTGTCTCAGGATTTGGCAACTCCGTCAACCAGTGAGTTTTCTGTGGAAGCCCCCGTTCAGCAAACAATCGCTGATGTCAGTTCGGATGAAGTTAAAGACGCAATAGAGGAGCACTGTTCCTCTTTTGATTTTGGTTTAATTGAGCCGTTCGTAGTCGCAGTGAAGGATGCGATCCAATGGGAGGAAGCCCCAAAACCTCCTGCCAAATCTAGGAAGTACTTTTCTCATTTAAAGAAAAAGGCACCAACCTTCCCACTTATGGAAGAGATAAGGGAAGTAGTTACAGAGGAGTGGCAGAAGATTGAAAAAAGGCCAGTCGCCTATAACTGCTTTCAGAAGTTATACCCCTTATCGGACTCAGATACTCAGCTATTTGATTCTTTACCTTCAGTAGACGCCTCTATTATAAGATTGGCAAGAAATACCACCCTGCCTTTAGAGGATGCAGTTTCCTTTAAGGACGTACTCGATCGCAAGATTGACGCAGATCTCAAGAAAGCTTATCAAGCGGCTGGTGGGGCCTGTAAGCCAGCGGTGGCCATAACTTCGGTTTCCAGAGCGACAAAACCTTGGACAGATAATATCAAGTTGGACTTGAGACAGGGTATTGAATCAGATGAGATTATCAAAGCCCTTGATGAACTAAAGTTGGCTTCAGACTTTATGGTGGAAGCGGCCATTGATATATTAAGATGTTCTGCGCGGGCCATGTTATATTCAGTAACTGCCAGAAGAGCACTTTGGTTAAAGCCATGGTCAGCAGACCCCTCTTCAAAACAAACATGGTGCCGCATACCTTACAATGGAAAAGCACCTTTTGGCGAAAAACTTGATACCGCCATTAACTGAGTGACAGGAGGAAAGAGTGGCCTGATATCCCCAGGATAGGAACAGGAGGAAAAAGTTTACACCTTGCCCTTCCTTTCAACAGAGGAACAAGGATACCAGGTCATATAGGCCAGGGAAAGAATATAGAAGAAGCTGGAGAGGTTCCCAGGCAACTTTCTTGAAGATGGGCAAACAAAAATCTACATCTATGCCCGAAAACCAAAAATCTTTTTGACTCTCTGCCTGCCCAAACCAGTCCAGTGGGGGCTTATCTCCGGGCCTTCGCTCAAGTTTGGGTGGAATCTTGCACATATCAGTGGGTCACGCCATGGCTTTAACCAAAGTGCTCTTCTGGCAGTTACTGAATATAACATGGCCCGCGCAGAACATCTTAATATATCAATGGCCGCTTCCGCCATAAAGTCTGAAGCCAACTTTAGTTCATCAAGGGCTTTGATAATCTCATCTGATTCAATACCCTGTCTCAAGTCCAACTTGATATTATCTGTCCAAGGTTTTGTCGCTCTGGAAACCGAAGTTATGGCCACCGCTGGCTTACAGGCCCCACCAGCCGCTTGATAAGCTTTCTTGAGATCTGCGTCAATCTTGCGATCGAGTACGTCCTTAAAGGAAACTGCATCCTCTAAAGGCAGGGTGGTATTTCTTGCCAATCTTATAATAGAGGCGTCTACTGAAGGTAAAGAATCAAATAGCTGAGTATCTGAGTCCGATAAGGGGTATACAGGCAGCACCCACCTCGTTCTTCATTTCTGCCCACCAAGATCACAAGTTCCATAGAAAAAAAGGAGATTCTCATTCAGTACGTTCAAACACTAATACGTCAGGAGGCAGTAATATCGGTTGCAGAGTGGGAAAAATTTTCGGGGTTCTATTCCCCAATCTTTTTGGTTCCCAAGTAAACAGGAGGCTGGAGACCGGTTTTGGATCTAAAGCGTCTAAACAAATTCATCAGTCTGGAGCACTTCAAAATGGAATCGCTCAATACGGTAATTCTAGCAGTACAGCCGGAGGATTGGATAGTCTCTATAGACCTCAGAGACGCGTACCTTCATATTACAATTCATCACGCTTTCCAACCCTTCTTACGGTTCAAAGTCGGGGAACTCCATCTTCAGTTTTGATGTCTGCCTTTCTGCATATCGACTGCTCCCAGAACCTTTACAAAGGTATTGGTAGCGATTACAGCTCCTCTTCGGGAGAAGGGGATACGTATCTTACACTACCTAGACGACATCCTAATTCTGTCTCAAGGCAAGGAGACGCTCCAAACCCACCTACAAAAGGTAGTGGACACGTTAACAAGGTACGGTTGGCTAATAAACTATCCGAAGAGTCAGTTTATTCCAGCTCAGGAAATGATATATCTGGGAGCATTTTTCAATACCCCGAAGAGAGCAGTGTCACTCCCTCCCACTAATCATAGCCAAGGTCGGGAGAGTGATGTTGAGCAAGATATTGTCAGCAGCAAATTGCCTGAGTCTTCTGGGAACGTTTTCCTCTTGCATTCCCGTAGTGAAATGGGCCCAGTGGCACCTCCGCACTTTTCAGCGAGGATTCCTCTCCCAGTGGAAAAGGAGCTCCCTATCCCAGAAAATCCTAATAACTTGTTCGATGAAATCCAGTCTATGGTGGTGGACAAGACCCCACAACCTGCTAAACCACTGTCACCTTGGCCCCATCTCTCCTGGACCACTCTTACATCAGACGCAAGTCGTCTGGGTTGGGATGCCCACTTCAAAAATCAATTGGTCCAGGAAGGAAGTTTTCCAATGGATCTGTCACCAATGGGCAGTCCTCAAGTGGACCTTTTTGCGTCCCCTCTCAATACCAAGACACCCAGCTTTTTCACGAGGTTTCCAGTCCGAGGTTCAGCGGGAGTGGATGTCCTCGTCCAACCATGGAACTTCCAACTGGCATATGCATTCCCTCCGATCCCTCTGATTCTGAGGTTCCTTCAGCACCTAACAGAAGAACAGGTGACCATTCTAGTGGTCATCCCCTACTGGCCAAGAAGACCCTGGTTTACCCTGCTGTCCAGGCTCTCCCTCTGCAACCCCTTAACACTTCTGGTCACGCACAACCTTCTGTCCCAGGAGAACCTCTTCCATCCACATCCAGAGGTTCTAGATTTGAGCTTCTGGAGGTTGAGCGGGAAAAGCTGGAGAAATTAGGTTGCTCCCACAGAGTAATTCAGAGTAATCCAGAAAAGCTTCCACCAAAAGCACCTACTATAAGGTTTGGGAGAAGTTTTCGGAATTTGCAGAAGCTAACAGTTTCGACCCATTAAAACCAGGAACCCATGAAGTTCTTTTATTTCTTCAAAAAGGATTAGATCTAGGAGTGGGACTTAGCTCACTGAAGGTTCAGGTCTCGGCTTTTATCAGCCCTAACAGACACCAGATGGGCCCTTATAGAACGTTTTTTAAGGGCAGTCCTTAGATTAAAACCTCCAAGAAAGCCGCTATATCCAAAGTGGGATCTTCCTTTGCTACTCTCCATACTCGCAGCTCCTACAAAAGAATGCTCTCTGGAAGACATTACTCTCAAGGCAGCATTTTTAGTTGCTATAACCTCCAGCCGAAGAGTCTCAGAGATCCAAGCGTTGGGAGCTGAGGATCCCTATATCACGTTCTTTCCAGATAGAGTGGTCCTCCATCCAATTCACCAATTCGTCCTTAAGGGTCCTCTGTTTTATCATCTGAACCAAGAATGGGTACTCCCAGCCTTTGGGGAGGATCCAGGAAGCTCAAAGTTGCACGAATTGGATGTAGCAAGGACTCTCAGTCATTACATTAGACTAACATCCCCCTTCCGTAAAGATCAACGTCTCTTTGTGATCCCTAAGGGTGCAAGAAGGGGAATGGCAGCATCAAAGATGACTTTGGCAAGCTGGATTGTACGTTTCATTCAGAGAACATATCGGGCTAATGGTCTTCCGGTTTCAAAATCAATGCACATTCAATGCCGGGTATGGCATCTTCTTGGGCGGCATTAGCACGAGTCTTGCCGGAAACTATCTGTTGTGCGGCAAGCTGGTCATCGTTCACCACGTTCATGACCCACTATAGTCTAGATCCAGCCGCTCTTACTTCTCGTGACTACGGGAAAAAAGTGTTGCAGTTGTCTGTTCTATAATCTAAATTAAAATGTTTTTTGCAGCAACCCTCCCTGTGAGCGAGTTATTAACCATGTGTATACTGCCATGAAGGCACCAGGAAAACGGAAAATTTAATACTTACCTTTCCATATTTTTCCTTTCCTGGTGCCTATCCATGGCATCATACGCTCTCCCTTTTTTTATATAATCCTTAAATGTTTGAGCCTAGTTACAAGAATGGCGCATGGGGGGCCTGACTCTTTATAGAGTTAAATTGGTCCTGTGGGTTGGTTGGGGGCGGGGTAACCAACCATGTGTATGCTGCCATGGATAGGCACCAGGAAAGAAAAATTATGGAAAGGTAAGTATTCAATTTTCTGTTTTCATGTTGCTAGTGCTTGCCTGTCTGCTGGGCATCTGTTTCATCAACTTCCTGGATTCCCTGCATGCTTTTATGTTTCTCCTCTGCTCAAACCTGTGGTTTATATTTGATTTCTAAGGACAACATACATCATGGTGCATTGCTGCCTGCAGGCAGGGATTCCATAGCTCCCAAATGTCCCTGATTTGGACCAATGTCCCTCCATCCCTCTTTCCCCCTCATTTGTCCCATTTTGGTCTGATCTATATAGTTGTATATAAAATTCACTTTTTTTCTTTCAAAAAGTGTTCCCCAGTGCTAAATCTTTCATCCAATTTCTAAATTGCTGCATTTGTACATTTCAAAAGCCAATAAAAAGGAATAGTAGTGGTAAGAAAAAGCCTTGTGGATTTAATCAACCTTTTTTTTTGTTAATTCACCTTTAAGGGGGTGTGGCAGGAGGCGTGTCCTATGCCTACATATATTTGCTAGTAGGTGTCCCTCATTCCCATCTCAAAATGTTGGGAGGTATGGTATTCATCTACTGACTCTACTTCCTGAAACGCCAACTCCGACCACCAGACCTGTTCAGACAGCAGGCTCTCTGAAATGTGTGACACAGCGGTGCACATTCACAAGGCATGAGTTTGGTGTACAGGATCTTAAATGGTCTGCATTGAGCCCTGACCACATCCCTACTGAACACTTTCAGAATGCCAATTACAAGCCAGGTCTTCTCGCCCATCATCAGCACCTGATCCTCACAAATGATCTTTTGGCTGAGTGAGTACAAATTCCCATAGGCACACTCCAAAATCATGTGGAAAGCTTTCCCGGAAAAGTTGAGGCTGTTAAAGCTGCAAAGGGAAGCCAATTTAATTACAATGCCAATGGTTTGGGAAAGCATGTCCAGGAAGCTAATATAGGTATGATCAGGTGTCTACAAACTTTTGGTCATAGTATATTTCCATTCTACATTTTTTCTGTGATTCCTCAGGAGATGATGTGATTATAAGGATTTTATGTGGGTAGTTTACTACTCTAATGTTAATATTAGATTAATATTGGATTAAATCTGTTCTATAATCCACAAAGATACCTGGGAAAAAAGGCAAGGGACGCCCTTGTGGTTCAGTGTGCCATTGATGGCTACTTGCGTAGCTCACGTTATAAGAAGCCATTTCTTCCACCTGCTTACTTTACTTTTCCCAATTAATCTGTGGCAATTTCAATTGCACGACTGAGCAAATATAAATCTATGTTGTGTTTCTGTGTTCAGGCTAAACAGATATTATCTAAATACAAGATCCATGTGAATTATTACTCAAATCTCCGTGTCCTTTGTTCATTTGATCTAGATTTGTATATTAATTCAGCTTGGAAACAACTCCTGCACTTTGCCTCTATGCAGGAGTTTTCTGTAATAAAGACCAGTCACTGCTGCTCTCTCTCCTTGCGGAGGGGGTCTTGTCTCCACCCCCTCCAGTAGTTTTCTGCAGGCAGCCTGTAGTGGGTGGGGTATGCTGGGTTCTTCCCACAGCTCTACTCTCTGTATGTGTGTACAGCACAGCGATGAGGTCACTGCTACTTTCACAAGGTAATAGCTGGGTTTGCAAAGGCATTTGGTACACAAAGTGGCTATTGAGGAATTTATTTAATACCTTCCCGCCTGGCCTATAACAGAATGACGACTGGGTGGTGGCTTTACCATTGTGACTGGACATCACATGATATTCTTCACACTCATGTGCGTCACCTCGAACACAGCACATCCCCGATCAGGGTAAAGAGCCAATGAAATTGGCTGTAATGTCCAGGTCATGCTATGACATGATCATGCGCTTTCTGCATTTCAATGATAACTCACAGTGCCCTCCCTGAGATCATCTCAACTATGACAAATTATGTCAAATCCAACCGACTAATAAATTCTTTTTCTAAGAGATTTGCTGAACTTTATGTCCCTGACCAAAACACTTCTGCTGACGAATCCCTTGTCCACTTTACTGGTCGGCTGCCATTTAAGCAAAACATTCCCAGTAAGAGAGCTAGGTATGGATTGAAACTCAACAAGTTTTGTGAAAGAGCCACAGGATATGTGCATGCCTTCCACGTATACGAAGGCAAAGACTCCCAGCTCCAGCCCCTGAGTGCCCAACCTACATCAGCACAAGCGGAAAAATTGCCTGGGACCTAGCATTCCCACTGTTCGAAAAGATTACCATATCTACCTTGATACGTACTATACAAGTCTGCCCCTTTCTGCCTCCTGTACCATGAAAAAACCTTGGCCTGTGGTACCACCCAAAAAAACAGGAAGGGCTTCCTACAAAGTCTGGTAACCACAAGGCTACAGTGAAAAGAGAGGATGATTAATGCGCTACCCAAAAGAAACAAAGCCAGCTGCTACAAACCATGTGACAAAAAGGTGAACAAATTTTAAGTAAATCGTAGCGCTAAAACACACATACACTATATAGATATAAATAAAAAGTCTTTGTGCATGTGAACATAGTATCCCAAAGTAACATGTAATCAAAATGACGATAGTCCACAGTGAAATTGAGTAATCCGTGTGTCAATTCTGTCTGCTTCCCAACTGTCAACAACTTTAGCGAATAGATGGAATACACTTACCAGAAAGGTTGGATTCTACTGCCATGAGCATAGAATCAATGGAGCTTGATGCCACCCAGGGCAAAGTTGTGAAGTGTTGGAGGCAAGGGTAGAGCCTCTGTAAGGCCGGGACGTCCCCTCTTTATCCAAAAAGCAGCAATTATTAGCAACCAGCTCAATGCAATTTGCGGGCTGTGGTGGTGTCTCCTGTGTGTGGGGCTGTGGGCAGTCTACTCCGAGTCCTGTATCTCGTGTGTGGGCAGCAGCGGCCATGGAGGTGTCGCTGATGACATTCAAGTTGACAGTTGGGAAGCAGACAGAATTGACACACGGATTACTCAATTTCACTGTGGACTATCGTCATTTTGATTACATGTTACTTTGGGACACTATGTTCACATGCACAAAGACTTTTTATTTATATCTATATAGTGTATGTGTGTTTTAGCGTTACAATTTACTTAATATTTGTTTAACCACAAGGCTACAAAGGGGGAATCAGCAAGTCTGAGGAACAAGAAAGTGCTAGCTGTGAAGTAGGGGGATAAGAGTGATGTGTACGTCCTGTCCACCATCCACAATAACACCTCGGTGGAAATTCACGGAAGACGCAGTCCCTTCCAAAAGCCTGAGTGTATC
This sequence comes from Aquarana catesbeiana, assembly GCF_042186555.1. Lineage (NCBI taxonomy): Eukaryota > Metazoa > Chordata > Amphibia > Anura > Ranidae > Aquarana > Aquarana catesbeiana. The sequence continues at coordinate 610,466,521 of NC_133326.1, read as the reverse complement.
CACGATTATAACCACTTTATATGGGGGATTGGGGGGGGCTACAGCCCCATTTATCAACTGGAAAGTCCCTCTACTGGTATAAAAAAAGTTGCAATTTACCTTCTCAATTTACAGTATAATACGTATTGTATGTCTTCTATTGAAGGTCAACAGAAAGATCCAGCACCTTATTCAAATTTATAGAAGGAATTGTCACTGCCCTGATCTACCAGCAAGGATCTTCACCAGGGATCATTCGCTCTGATTGTGTGAGCTGACATCATGAGCAACATTTTCCAGAAAACATTCCACACACAGAATCAGGAAGAATAAGCTGTGTGAAGTTGGCCATGTTTGTAAGACCTAAATAAATATATACCATTCGTTTCTGCCACGTTTGTGCTGATTTGTGCCGCAAAAACGAGCGTTTGTGCCGGTTTGGTTTCTGAGATAATAAACATTGAATTAAATGCAAGCCCCGGCCACTTTGCACTCCATGTTGCTGAATTTTAAAAACAAACACGCTATTCGTTTTTGCCGCATTTGTGCTGGTTTGTGCCGTAAAAATAAACGTTTGTGCCGCTTTGGTTTCGGAGATATTATGCGTTATAGTTGCTGAAACCCAGCCCACTTTGTTTTTAAAATTCAGCAACATGGGGTGCAAAGTGGGCAGGTTTCAGCAACTATAACGCACAATATCTCTGAAACCAAAGCAGCACAAATGTTTATTTTTGCGGCACAAACGAATAGCTTGTTTGTTTTGAAAATTCAGCAACTTAGGGTGCAAACATGCCATTCGTTTGTGCTGCATTTGTGCCGCAAAAAAAAATGTTTGTGCCGCTTTTGTTTTGGAGATATTGTGAGTTATATTTGCTCAAACCCCGCCCACTTTGCACCCCATGTTGCTGCATTTTAAAAACAAGCACGCCATTCATTTGTGCAGTGTTTGTGCTGGTTTGTGCCGCAAAAATAAACGTTTGTGCCGCTTTAGTTTCAGAGATATTGTGCGTTATAGTTGCTAAAACCCCGCCCACTGTGCACCCCATGTTGCTGAATTTTAAAAACAAACACGTCATTCATTTGTGCAGTGTTTGTGCTGGTTTGTGCCGCAAAAATAAACGTTTGTGCCGCTTTAGTTTCAGAGATATTGTGCGTTATAGTTGCTGAAACCCCACCCACTTTGCACCCCATGTTGCTGCATTTAAAAAACAAACACGCCAATCGTTTATGCTACATTTTTGCTGGATTGTGACGCAAAAATAAACATTTGTGTCGCTTTGGTTTCGGAGATATTGTGCGTTATAGTTGCTGAAACACTGGTGAATTTAGAGGGGATCCCTGCAAACGTCCAAGTATTTTTACTTGTGGAGGGTGTCCCAAGTGTCAATTTATAAATACTGACAAGAATGTCATTTTACCCAATGGACAGAGATATAGACTTTCCCATTTTGCAAACTGCTGTACTTATGGGGTAGTCTATTTATTGACATGCCCATGTGGCTGTTTCTATGTAGGTAAAACAAAGCTGGAACTACACATACGGATGGGCAGACATATAAACAGCATGCGTACCTGCAATCCGGATCTACCTCTAGGCAGACATGGCCGAGATGTACACCAGGGCAATTTTCCAAAAATCGAATTCCTGGTATTAGATCGGGTACATCCTAATAACAGGGGGGGGGTGACTTGGACAAGATCCTACTAAAAAAAGAGACCAGATGGATAGTGGCCTTACAAGCCACCTTACCACCTAGTCTAAATGATTGCATCAGTTACCGACCCTTCCTTGAGGGATTTACATCGGGTACATGGGAGGGTCTGGGATAACTTGGGATGAACTGAGCGATGAAGTATTAGTCCAACATATCTCTCTTTTTCTGCCTTTTTTGTTCCTTTACATTTCCTATATAGTCAAATAGTTACAATACCTACAGGTGTATCTATCCATCATTGCCATCCCTCTTTACACATTCTATAACCATTCAGATATTTAATCTATTAGGTTTAGAGTTGGCAAGCCTTACTCCAACCTACACCAAAGATTTTTTTGGACCTCAGCGTACCACACATTGTATATGCATCTGGTGTCATGCACCTGCAGAGTTCACGCTAATTATTAACACTAACCCATTGCATCATATCTGTACATTTATTCAGATTTGCAATTAGAGGGGGGTAGTTGTTGATCTTTTTTCATGCTTGAGCCTTGCGGGATGCATGTCCCAATAAATGCATCTGCATTGGGAGTGATTCCATGTGAGATGACACTATTTGAGGCACTGTTTTATTCCCACTAGATGGCGCCAGACTATTAGGTTATTTCTTGTGATACTGTTTTTGTAGTCCCCATCGTTATGCTCGGTTTGCTCTCTTTCTTTTGTCCTATCTTTTGTTTTTTCTTTTGTAATCTGTTTTCTGCTTTGGTGGAGCTGCCCCTTCTATTCCAGGTATACAATAAGGGGCCTTTAGTTCAGGTGACAAGCGATCTATGTTTCTGTGGGGAGACTTGCTGTTGTGGTCCTCCTGGTCCCCATTCTATCCTAGCTGGCTCTGATCATACACGTGCGTTGTGCTCCACTGACACCTAAGTCAGTGAGAGGGGCCTCACGCGCGTCGGCATTCACTCCCTTCCCCCTTGCAGGCATTACGTGACATAACCCCAGGCGCATGCGCCGGCGTTCGGCGCTAAAATATAAACACAGGGGGATATCCATCTGATCGCAGGCACTTAGAGAAAGGGCACACACTGCAGTGGGACACCTCCAAGTAGGTTTAACTATATTTTGGGATAACTATATATTTAGATTAAAGATCCTCTGGCCTCTCCAATGATATTTAATACCCATTATTTTTTTTTGTATAGGTAGGATACACCTACCATGGGACACTTGGACATTTTTCCGTCTGTCACTGAGCCCATATTCCAGGATCCAACGACAGCTTGTCCCATATTCCTTTTCCTCCATTTTTGGGTAATTGCATTGGACAATATATAGTGTTTATTCATACTTGAGGTACACTCTTAGTCTTTTTCTTTTATCCTATCTCATTTAGTTGTACATCTTGATGCAATTCATTCTGGCATATTGGAATATGGAGCTCTATACTTACAGGGCCCCCCTTTTCCTTTCCTTCCTCCCCCTCCTCCCCCTCTCTCTTTGCTGAGTGTGGGTCCACACTGACTACATTATTACTCTGCTGGGTTCCCCTTCAGAATTCTTGCACACATATATACTTTAAAAAATAAGGGGGGAACTAACTCTGCCTGTCACATAGATTACTATATTCAGTGGGGCAAAAAAGTATTTAGTCAGCCACCAATTGTGCAAGTTCTCCCACTTAAAAAGATGAGAGAGGCCTGTAATTGTCATCATAGGTATACCTCAACTATGAGAGGCAAAATGTGGAAACAAATCCAGACAATCACATTGTCTGATTTTTGAAAGAATTTATTTTAAACTTATGGTGGAACATAAGTATTTGGTCACCTACAAACAAGCAAGATTTCTGGCTCTCACAGACCTGTATCTTCTTCTTTAAGAGGCTCCTCTGTCCTCCACTCATTACCTGTATTAATGGCACCTGTTTGAACTTGTTATCAGTATAAAAGACACTTGTCCACAACCTCAAACAGTCACACTCCAAACTCCACTATGGTGAAGACCAAAGAGCTGTCGAAGGACACCAGAAACAAAAGTGTAGACCTGCACCAGGCTGGGAAGACTGAATCTGCAATAGACATACAAGACCACTGATAATCTCCCTGGATCTGGGGCTCCACACAAGATCTCACCCCATGGGGTCAAAATGATCACAAGAACAGTGAGCAAAAATCCCAGAACCACACAGGGGGACCTAGCGAATGCAGAGAGCTGGGACCAACGTAACAAAGGCTACAATCAGTAACACACTACGCCGCCAGGGACTCAGATCCTGCAGTGCCAGACGTGTCCCCCTGCTTAAGCCAGTACATGTCCGGGCCCGTCTGAGGTTTGCTAGAGAGCATTTGGATGATCCAGAAGATGATTGGGAGAATGTCATATGGTCATATGGAAACCAAAGTAGAACTGTTTGGTAGAAACACAACTCGTCGTGTTTGGAGGAGAGAGAATGCTGAGTTGCAACCAAAGAACATCATACCTACTGTGAAGCATGGGGGTGGCAACATCATGCTTTGGGGATGTTTCTCTGCAAAGGGAACAGGACGACTGATCATTGTACATGAAAGAATGAATGGGGCCATGTATCGTGAGATTTTGAGTGCAAACCTCCTCCCATCAGCAAGGGCATTGAAGATGAAACGTGGCTGGGTCTTTCAGCATGGCAATGATCCCAAACACACCACCCGGGCAACGAAGGAGTGGCTTCGTAAGAAGCATTTCAAGGTCCTGGAGTGGCCTAGCCAGTCTCCAGATCTCAACCCCATAGAAAATCTTTGGAGGGAGTTGAAAGTCCGTGTTGCCCAGCGACAGCCCCAAAACATCACTGCTCTAGAGTAGATCTGCATGGAGGAATGAACATACCAGCAACAGTGTGTGACAACCATGTTAAGACTTACAGAAAACGTTTGACCTCTGTCATTGCCAACAAAGGATATATAACAAATTATTGAGATGAACTTTTGATATTGACTAAATACTTATTTTCCACCATAATTTGCAAATACATTCTTTCAAAAATCAGACAATGTGATTGTCTGGATTTGTTTCCACATTTTGTCTCTGATAGTTGAGGTATACCTATGATGACAATTACAGGCCTCTCTCATCTTTTTAAGTGGGAGAACTTGCACAATTGGTGGCTGACTAAATACTTTTTTGCCCCACTGCATGTAATATTTTTGCCTGTTTCTGTTTATATTCATTTTATTTTTATTTTTTTATTTTTTATTTTTATTTCTTATTTTTTTAGTATCCTGAGCTGGCTCTCCTGTCACTCAAGATACCTCTTTCCGTTATACAGATGCCGTATATGCATTGCACTTTAAAAATTCTTTCATCAACCTAATTTGACGCCCTCGCAATACCTGATTGGATCTATTCACCTCTAGTGGTTCTTTAACATGGAATCATTCCAGTGTACAGGTGATGTCATATCATTTCTATTTATCATCTTAGGCATGCACTCATCTACTTATTTATTATTTCCCACTTTTTTTATAATTTTTTTATTTTTAATTTTTTTTAATTTTTTATTCGTTCAATTTTTTCTGTTAACATATTTATTTACATTTCATCTACATTTTTTCTTTTTGGACTACAGCTCTTCTAACACTATTTACGTTCCAAATGAATGTTCTTTCTGACATGTCTTTTTGCATTTTGGAATCAATATTTTTGTAAATACATCCAACTCTCATCCCCTGATGAAGGTATCTGAATGTTGAATACTAGAAACGCGTCGGACTTTAGGGCACACAACCACTTGGAGAGTACTTAGGATGATTTGTATTTGTGCATACTTTTTCATGTCTTGCATGTGATGCATTGTATGTATTGTTATGTGTTAATGACGCTTGTTTTATATTATATTATATATTATTAAAAGATATATTTTATATCATTGAGGTGGTGGTCTGTTAAAGTCCCATTTAGGGGGTTATTCTTTCTTGCTTAGTTGCTGAAACCCCGCCGACTTTTCACCCCATGTTGCTGAATTTTAAAAACAAACACGCCATTTATTTGTGCAGCGTTTGTGCCACAAAAATAAATGTTTGTGCCGCTTTGGTTTCGGAGATATTGTGCGTTATGTGGGGTATGTTGGATCGGGAAGTCACCTGTGGGGAGGACAGGGTATCCCTGCTTTTGCAACAGTCCAAAACGGATCAGGCTTGCAGGGGCAGAAGAGTTCAGATTTTTGCTGTGCCAGCTTCGCCCTTGTGTCCGGCTGGGCTGGGTCCTTTTTGTTACATGCATACGGGTCCCCCTTGTCCAGATTTCAATTCATATTGTTGTGGAGATTTTTATTAATGTATGTTGTCAGATGTCCCCCAGTGTCTGTTCTGCTGTAATACGCTCATGTTAGGGTATTTGCACATACAGACGTTGATGGAAGACCATTGGCTGCGGAAACCTTCCCGTGGACACGCCAGATCTGTTTGCTCTTTTAAGGATGTTTGTTTATGCCTCACTAAGGGACTGGCCATTCCATGGCGACCGCATTTAAACTCTTAAGCAGATCTGCGTACATGGGAACCATAGCATAACCATACAAAATGATGGTGCACTGAGCCATGATAGATTATGGCTCGCGTCATTGGTAGCAGTGGGAGTGTGCACACGATTGTGTTCAGAGCCATGTGCTTGCCGCATGGTTTTGCACACGACCGTCTGTACACGTCACTATTGCATTTCTATTTGAATATATACATGTGTGTGATTGGTTCTTTTGAATGAATACAATGTCTGATTGGCTGATTCTGAAGCCACCACCTTCTTTTGTTATCCATGTTTTTAGTATAAATAAAAGGAACCTGGCTATTCTCTTAAAGATTCTGCTGAGCTCAATTTGATACCAGCATCTCTGTTTGTGTTAGTGAGAGACATTCAAAGCGCGCTTTCCCGGCATTATATGAGAGAGAGCTGTATTTGTGCTTTTAAGCGCAAAGAAACTATATGCTTATAGGGAGAAGCTTCAATTTCCCTGGACAATATCCATTTTTCATAAATGTTTAAGGGCATTGGGTTTGTAGAAGAAAGAATTCTCCTTGCACTCATTCTGAATTGGGGTGGCCACGGAAGCCACCAGATGTGGGTTGGATGACGAAGCGCTCAAGCGTATTGGTAGGTGGGAATCGAGGAGGTTCCAGCTATATATTCGTCCTCATCTGTTGTCTGATTGGGGGGGGTTATTTTGTGAGTGTTCTGTGTTGGTAAGCCTGTGTTGGCGTGCTTGTTTGGTGTTATTTGTGGTGTTGTTTCTTCTCTTTCAGGTAGCGTGATGAGCCTTGTCTGGATACTGGGCTACTCATATGTGTTTTGGGGGGCCAGACAAGCAGACGTTAGGCCCAGTGGTAGGTAACTAGCCATTTCTAGGCAGGAGGCTTGTGTTCGCTGGTTGGGGGTACCAGGCATGCTGTGGAGCAGGATGGTGCCGGAAGTGCAACGCTTTGCACGGCTGGATAGACTGCCGGACGTTCTGGTGCTACACGTCGACAATGATTTAGGACTGAGGTCCATGTTGGATATCATTCGTGATGTCAAGTTTGATTTCCTGTGGCTCCGCATGGCCTTCCCAGATATGCTCGTCGTGTGGTCCGTCATCATTGCTCGGACGACTTGGCCTTTGGTTAGGTCGGTGGAGCAGCTCAATAAGACCCACAGGAAGGTCAATATGGAGGTAGGCAGATTTGTAGTTAGGAACGGGGGCCTGGTTATCCGGCATTTGGAACTGGAAACGGATACTTGGTGATCCCTTTGGGGGGACGGGGTACACCTCAATGCGGTGGGAATTAATTTGTGGGCCCTGGGGTTGCAGGATGGTATTCAGAGAGCTTTGAGGGTGTGGAGGGGCATTCAAGGGTAAGGTCTTCCCCTTGTGCGCTGTGGCGGAGGTTGGTCTTTGCTGGCGAATGAAGAAACCTCAGATAAGGAAGGGTTCGGGACCCATCAGTGGTATGGGTCCCTCTGGTGTATTCCAGTTAACAGTGGTATAGCTGGAATTGGTTAATGGGTGCACTGTGGTTAGTGGGTTGTCTCCGAGCCAGTATGTCAGCTGGAGGCCTAGTATAGTAAAAGGTACCGTACCGCAGTGCATTCTTAAACATACAATAGTTTGGGGTTCCTGCAAGACCAACGCGATTAGTGACTGATGGGTTTTTGGTTTAACAAATGTTTTTTACAGTTTAGTTTAGTAGGTATTTAAGTTTATTTGTTAATAAAGAGGCTGCTACGGACAATTCTTTACTCTTTATGGTGTGGTCTCCATTAAAGTGGTTGTAAACCCTTTTGTCTTACTTTTATCTATAGGTAAGCCTAGAATAAGGCTTACCTATAGGTAGTGGAAATATCTCCTAAATCTGCGCTGTTTAGGAGATATTTCACTTGTAGTGAACCAATGTCGTCATCAGCACATGCGATGTGAAGAAACGGACCACCGCGCCGTTTCTTCCCCAGCATGTGCCCTGACTGACGGCTCCAGCCAGTCACAGAGTCGGAGTCCGTGGCCCCCGGAAGCAAGAGAGGCGAAGATGGACGCGGCCTACACAGGGACAGGGCGGGCTTCATTTGCAGGTAAGTGTCACATAATGGGCTAGTATGCGATGCATTGTAATTTCTAGATCACATACTTACCAACTGTCCCGGATTTCCCGGGACATTCCCAGGGTTTAGACTCTTTTCCCGATTTTATTGTTTCCCGGGAAATGTCCCGAGAAATCCGGTTTTTCACAATTTTTTGCCGCGCTGCATGCCGCCGCTAGAGGTCCATTTTTAAGAAGGAAGGAAGAGAGGCGAAGATGGACACGGCCTGCAGAGGGGACAGCGCGGGCTTTGTGTGCAGGTAAGTGTCACATAATGGACTAGTATGCGATGCATTGTAATTTCTAGATCACATACTTACCAACTGTCCCAGATTTCCCGGGACATTCCCAGGGTTTAGACTCTTTTCCCGATTTTTCACGACTGCATGCCGCCGCTAGAGGTCCATTTTTAAGAAGACCAGAAGCACGGCTGGGGGGCTAGACGGAGCTCCTGCGTCGCCGCCCACCCTCCGCCCCGCCCCGCCTACCCTCCCGCCCCGCTGCCGGTCTGTTATGGAAAGGGGCGGGGGTTCTATTGTAACCATGTGGCCGGTGGAGGGAGACACTATTTTGTATACCCCCTCTGTTCTGCAATGGCGGTGGAGACCTACTAGGACACCTGATGTGAGGGTGGCACCGCTGGGGACATCTGATTTAAGGGGGGCTCCGCTGGGGACATCTGATGTAAGGGGGGCTCCATTGGGGACATCTGATGTAAGGGGGGCACCGCTGGGGACATCTGATGTAAGGGAGGCTCCGCTGGGGACATCTGATGTAAGGGGGGCTCCGCTGGGGACACCTGATGTAAGGGGGGCTCCGCTGGGGACACCTGATGTAAAGGGGGCACCGCTGGGGACATCTGATGTAAGGGAGGCTCCGCTGGGGACATCTGATGTAAGGGGGGCTCCGCTGGGGACACCTGATGTAAGGGGGGCTCCGCTGGGGACACCTGATGTAAAGGGGGCACCGCTGGGGATATCTGATGTAAGGGGGGCTCCGCTGGGGACACTTGTTGTAAGGGGGGCTCTGCTGGGGACACCTGATGTAAGGGGGGCTCCGCTGGGGACACCTGATGTAAGGGGGGACTCCGCTGAGGACACCTGATGTAAGGGGGGGTCCGCTGGAGACACCTGATGTAAGGGTTATTTCATTGATTTCATTTTATATTACAATGTAATAATAGAAATAATGCACTTCAATCATCCTGACACCATAACAACCATGGTGCCGGGATGATTGAAGTGCTAACACCAAGTGTTTGGAGTATCTTTATCTGCTGACTGTTAAACTTTCTAGAATACACATATTTCCATTGTTGTGTAGGATCTGGGGCTGCTGTCCCTCCATCCCTCTCCCCCCTTTCCCTCTCCATCCCTCATTCATCTCAGACTCTAGCCACACCACCTTTGAGCCACGCCCACTATTTCGCGTAAACCACACCCATTTTTCGCTGCACCGCATTTTTACTTCCCCCCGTGCCACGCCTACAAACGCATGCCCCACCCCCTAATTATAATAAGACTACAGCCAAAAAAGTGTCCCTAAATTTTTTTTTTACAATGTTGCCAACTATGAGATCAGGGATGGGCATTTAAATGCATGAAAAATTTGGATAGGACCCTTTTTTCATTTTTATCTGTAGCACCCTCTACCAGTAGGTAGGTGCTAGTATGGGTTTTTTACTAGTGACAGTCAGTACAGGCAAATTTAGGCAGGCCTATGCTGCAAGCTAGGCCTGTCTGTTTTGATCTGGGGGCTGGGAGTGGTTAGAGTAGCAGTGGGTGTAACCACCTGTGCTCTAGTTCTGGGGCGCCTCGCCTGCTTCCAGAGAGAAGATTCTGGAGGGGCTGGGCCTGGAACTGTTTATGGCAAGCAGCTCATGTGGGAGCCCTGACCAATCCCCAATTGGTATTGGTAGGGGGCTGGCCTCCTATATAGGCTGAGGTGATATGCCAGTGGGGGGAGAAGTCGGCTGAGTGAAGTGAGGAATGGAATGCTAGGCAGCAGCAGGAGGACATCCCCATCTGAGGAGGGGGGGGGGGGGTGCCGATCGCAGGAGAAGGCCCGGAGAGAACTGTGAGGGAATTTCTGGAGCAGAGGGGCAGGCGAAGCTGTCGGAATGCATGGTCCGGTCAAGTTCCTCATCAAGGACTTAGGGCAGTGGAAGGGCGTGAGTGTTAGGGCTGGAAGTGCCAGGAAGTCTGTGAGGGAACTCTGCTTTTACACGGTCATTAGGAGAGTCTTCATCATACACACGGTGGATGGTGGGGAGACCTGGATCAGAGAAGAAACTGTAGGGATTTGTGTCAAATCGATGTGGCCTGAGGGCACAGGATTTGCAAGTTGGGCTGGCTGGGAACAGTAGTCCACCATCTAAATCATGCTTTTAAACTACTAGGCCTCCGGGGAGAGGTTCTGCAGGCCTCATGGCCTAGTAGCAGCGAGCAACCAGAGCCTGTAGAGGGGCTTATTCAGAGTGGGTCCCTATTACCCAATAGAAGAGGATGTGACATACTTTGATTCGGGAACTACAAATGGGGCAGGAGGAGACCAGTGTGGGTAGAAGGGAACAAGTTTGTGCTGGAGGAGTAACAGTCTGCTTGTAGATGCAGGAGGAGTAACAGTCTGCATGGAGATGCAGGAGGAGTAACAGTTTGCATGGAGATGCAGGAGGAGATTTGTTCAGTGTTAATGTACATCCACTCTTCTGGCTCTAACTTTGTGCTTAATTCTTAAATATGATGGCAATGATAAATCCTATGGGCATCCCATATTCTAATCCCTATCCAAGTTGTACCCCCCAATAAAACAACAAAAACAAAACCAGCAAAAGACTGTTCATTGTCTCTGGAAGTGATGTATGGAGTCTGGCAGTGGGGTGAATTGGTGGATTGTTTGTTACTAGCTGCAACAACATGGCTACATATCTTCTTTTTTTTTTTTTTTTTTAATGCAGGGCAATACAACATATGTGTTACCTACTCTTGTACTTGTGTATTGATGAGCTTTTTGAAATTATTAACATGGTGGATCTTGCGTTGCAGTAGAAAGTGTGTGGGTACCGTTTGAGTGGGCCCTAACAGATTCTTTTGAATTTCATGTAAAATATAGCTTGTGACATGTTAGATTTTAAGTTCCCATAAAAGGAGTTGGCTAAGGGATGTATAATTCTGGTAAACAATAGACAACAGGACATGACCCCCCCCAGGAATCAATCTGAGCCCATCTTCCCTGCTGCTGCTGACTTTATCCAGATTAAACAGCAGGGTGCTTTGTATTTACTCTGTCACTGTACAACCCCACACTGTGAGAGATGTGTTTGTACTGATGTATAAATAGGAGACATCGAAGGGAACATCTGTCACCAGACCAGACCTGAGCTGAGAGACGCCATTCCAGCAGGACAGGTAACACACTCTAGAGCAGTGTTTCTCAACCTTTTTCCATTCGGGACGCCCTTGAAAGGTATTTTCAGTCTTGAGACACCCCTGTCCAAGGCCTGCTTCACGTTACTATGTGTTGGGGAACACGCACACAATCGCGCTCATTCCTGACACACAGACAAATGTTCTGCTCTTTAGGGGTGCCATTAATTCTTAATGGTACCCCACACATGGCAAACATGGGGTGCTTTTGGTGCTTTTTAACCACTTGCCGCCTGTCGTATAGTGAAATGACTGTGGCAAAGTGGTTGTGTTATCCTGACCAGACGTCATACGACATAATCAGGATAACAGAGCCGGCGCGCAGCATGGCGTTCTGAGGTGCAGTGTGTCAGTTTGACACACCGCAACTTCTGATCGTGGTATGAAGCCTCTGACAGAGACTTCATACCACATGATTAGCTGTGACCAATCACAGTTGATCATCGCGTGAACCAGGAAGTGCCGGTAAACGGCTTTCCTTGGTTCACGCTGACAGGGAGAGCCGATCGTCGGCTCTCCCTGTCAGAGAGGGGGGGGGTCTGTGCTTATAATCAGCACAGCCCCCATCAAAAGGTGCACATCAGCTGCCAATCAGTGCCCATCACCTGCCAGCCTGTCCCCCTCTAAAAATGCCTGTCAGTGCCCAAAAAAGTGCCAATCAGTGCCCCATCAGTAATGCCTGTCAGTGCCCCATCAAAGTGCTACTCAGTAATGCCTGTCAGTAGCTCCTCATCAGTGCTTCCTATCCAGTGCCACCTATCAGTGCCCATCAGTGCCGCCTATCAGTGCCGTCAATGCTGCTTGTCAGTGCTGCCTATCAATGCCCATCAGTTTTTTTTTTTTTCAAAATTGTCGTTTTTTTTTCATTCATAGCGCAAAAATTAAAAATACCACCAAAAGACAGCTCTATTTGTGAGAAGAAAATGATAAAAATTTAGTTTGGGTACAGTGTTGCATGAGCGCGCAATTGTCATTCAAAGTGTGAGAGCGCTAAAAGATAAAAATTGTCCTGGGCAGGAAGGGGGGGAAAGTGCCTGGTATTGAGGTGGTTAAAATAAAGTGTCTGGGACTTCTTTCCCTGCATTTCTGTGGGTAGGGAAGCCCATTGAAATGAATGGGCTGCCCTACATGCAGCACACATCCACACAGATGTGAACCAAGGGCTTGTTCACATGTCAGGCTGGAGGGGCCGTAAAACCACATGGTTGAGCCAGTTTTACCACCCCCAACTGCTCCCCCTTTAGCTGCAGAGGCAGCAACTGGGGTTATACACATGCTGTGGCTGCAATTGTAGGTATACCCAGGGCGAATGGGGCTGCACTGCAACCACACCGCAACTGTGTGCATTGTATGATTGCGGTGTGGTGAAGCTGCATTTATGGGCTTAAAACAGGTGGAGAGGAGGCAACATATGGCCTCTTTACCACCTGTCAAATGTTTCAGAAATGCGATCTGAGCATTGATTGCCCTTCAGAGGAGCAGCAGTCCTTGCTGCTGTCACAAGAAAGCCCTAAAAAACTGTTCTGATGGTACAGGAATAGGGGGGTCAGGATTAAAAGTAACATTCACACACACAAACACGTTAACATGCACATATACAGATACATGCACACACAAGTACAAACACACACATGCACACATACAGACACATGTAATCACACACACACTTGTACAAACACACACAGACACATTCACACATACAGACACATGTACACACACACACACACACGTACACACATGCACATGTGTAAACACAACACAGACACGTACGCACATGTGTAGACACACACACAAACACACACATGTACACAGACACATGTATTAACGCCCTTTAAGCCCTCATGCACACAGGCTGTTAAAATAACGTTATGAAAACGCCAGTATCTTTGCAGTGATTTTTTTTAACTTTTTTCAGCGTTTTTGCAATAGCTTTTTTGAGCGTTTTTAAACGTTTTTCCGCGTTAGCATTTTTTAGCGTTTTTTTTTTTTTTTTTCAAATTTATTTTTTATTTTTTTTTCAATGGATCAAAAACGTTAAAAAACGTTGGTGAATTACGTTTTTGAGCTTTTTTGAGCGTTTTTACAGCTGAAAAACGTCTCTCAGAACCCACTGGTCCTGGGTTTTTTTTACAGCTTAAAAACGCCTATGCCACTTGCAGCTCAAAAACGCCTAGGTGGGCATGAAGCCATAGACTAACATAGACAGGCCTTTTTAAGCTGCAAAAAAAGCTCAAAAAAGCAGCTGTAAAAACGTCCGTGTGCATGAGGACTAAAAAGTTCTAGTACAGTACCTTTCCTCACACAGCCGGGTACTGCACTGTAGGGGGAAGCAGAGAGCACAGCACACTCCCCATCCCTTTACTTTCACTTTACTGAGGCTGACGGAGCTCCCTCACAGTGCCGATGTAGAGTTTGGCAGGGGATCGGTAGATCAGGCTCATCTGCTCTTCTTTACCATGATCCCGCGGCACACCTAAGGACCCTGGCTGCACCCCAGTGTGCCGCGGCACACCTGTTGAGAAAGGCTGCTCCAGAGCAATATTTTTACTGCAGAGGAACCCTTGAAATAATTTTCAGGTCTCAGGGAACCCCGGTACAATGTCCCTTACATTAGTGGTCAGAAGAATGCCTCCTTACAGCATGGCCAGCATGACACCCTTGCAGTCATGCTGTTGGTTCTGCCAAGTGAGGTTGGACCTGGAACTGTGCAGGTGCCATCAGATGGGAGGTCCATTAGACACAACTCAAGGAACCCTTAGCCACCCCTGAAGGAACCCTGGTTGACAATGACTGCTCTAGGAGGATCCTAGTGAATAGACATGTGCATGACGAAAAATGTGTTTCGTTTTGATTCATTAATCTAGTTATTTAGTTTAGTTCAATTTGTATTCTGAATTATTCGAATGTACCAATTTTTTGTGTTCAAATCGATACATTTTGAATCGGTCAAATCGAAAACTTTAGATTATTTTATTTTTTTCGATTCAAATGTGGCGAAGCTAACAAATGAAAGAAAAATCTTCATCAAATGACTACGACTCTTTAGCTTAAAGCAAAACTTCGGTAATTTTTTCAGCTTTCCCTCTATTAAATCTTCCGCCCTTGTTGTTTTAACTTTGAATAGTACATTTTTTTTTTCTGCCAGTAAATACCTTCTACAGCCCATTTCCTCTGTTTCTTGTCTGGAAAAAAGCCTAGGCTTATGACATCACGCACAGCTCTCTCTCTCTCTCACTCTTGTGAGAGTTTGCCAGAAAGGGAGGGGGGATGAGTCATAAGAGGGCCAATGAGAGCTGCAGAGCTGGAGGTGTGCCTCTGTGTAAATCCAGGAAGTGAACAGGCAGCAGCCTCAGCTGCCCACAGTTAAAATGGCTGCAGCCAGACTTCGTGGACGGAGATTTCTGCAGCATATTTGGCAAGTACAGAATCACAGTATATATGAAATAATATGCAAAGTGATTGGAGGGAAGCTTCAGAATGGCAAAGATGTTTTTATTACAAATGATATGAGCAGACTGAAGTTCCTCTTTAACTAAAACAGCATTATTTCTAAATGGTACTCTAATAACACACACAGTCTTTGATTTCAGCAATATGTGTGCAGTTAGAATTCGACTGGAGTTCAATGTAAAATTCTAACCGAATTTCAGTCTAAATTTCTGAAATTTTGACGAATCTTGTTTCATTATTCGGAGAATTCAGTAAAATATGTTTATATTGTAATTTGCGTATTCGGATATATCCGAATAACGAAAAATGTGTCCGAATATTAATTCTAAACAAAACAAACCGCACATGTCTACTAGTGATATAACACAATGATCTCTGTTTGTAAATTCACATCAGTTCCTGCCTTCAAGAAGCTTACTGTCTACGGCCCCTACCTCACATGCTTAATAGGGCCAGTATAGATAGGAGCAATTTGACCTACCAGCTTGGGGGGAAACCGGAGTGCCCTGGGGAAACCCATGCAAGCAAAGAGGGAACATGCAAATTCCATGCAAGTAGTGTCCTGGTTGAGTTGTGAACCCTAGTGCTGCCAGGCAGAAGTGATGTGATGCAAAGAGATGTTGCAATTTTCCATATGATTGCTAACATAGACCAGGAAGGAAAATTGCAGTAGGTATGGATCCAACTATTAAAGTGGAGTTCCACCCTAAAGTGGAACTTCCGCTCATCGGATTCCTCCCCCCCTCCGGTGTCACAATTGGCACCTTTCAGGGGGGAGGGGGGTGCAGATACCTGTATAATACAGGTATCTGCACCCACTCCCGGGTATAGCTAGCCGCAGAGTCCCCGCCCACCCCCGTTGTGTTGTGGGAAATACACAGTTCCCACAACACAACGGGGACCAGTGTAGACGCGCAGTGTGACTCGCGCATGCGCAGTAGGGAACCGGGCAGTGAAGCCGCAATGCTTCACTTCCCAATTCCCTCAGCGAGAATGGCGGCGGCAGCACCCGAGGATCGAGGGACAGTTCGGCCTTGGGTGCCGACATCGCTGGACCCCGGGACAGGTGAGTGTCCTTATTTTAAAAGTCAGCAGCTGCAAATACATCTAAAAAAATTTTTTTCGCGAAACTCCGCTTTAATGTTAAATATTGAATTTAATGGGAAAGAGTTAAAACCTCTGTCAGTTTTTTTTGTACAACCTCGCACTGTGAGAGATGTGTGTGTACTGATGTTTAACTATAGGACAACTATCCCCCCCTTCAGTCCATCACTATAGACTATCCCCCCTTCAGTCCATCATAAATGCTGCTGCCAGACTCATCCACCTTGCAAACCGCACAGTTTCTGCTACCCCTCTCTGCCAATCCCTCATTTGGCTGCCACTTGCCCAACAAATTAAATTCAAAATAGTAACATTAAGTTATAAAGCCATCCACAACTCTGCCCCCAGCTACATCACTAACCTAGTCTCAAAATACCAACCTAATCACCCTCTTCATTCCTCCCTAGACCACCTGCTCTCTAGCTTCCTCATCACCTTTTCCCATATCCGCCTCCAGGACTTCTCCCGAGCCTCACCCACCCTCTGGAATTCCCTACCCCAATCTGTCAGACTGTCTAAAAAATGTATCCACTTTTAGGCGATCCCTGAAAACTTTGCTTTTCAGAGAAGCCTATCCTGCTTCCATCTGCACTATTTTCTCCATTAGCTCATCCCCCACAGCTATTACCCTTTTGTATAACTTGACCCTCCCTCCTAGATTGTAAGCTCTAACGAGCAGGGCTCTCTGATTCCTCCTGTATTGAATTGTATTGTACTTGTATTGTCTGCCCTAATGTTGTAAAGCGCTGCGTAAACTGTCGACGCTATATAAATCCTGTATAATAATAAGACAACGCAAGTGATTAAACCTGAGTGGAAAGATGACATTCTAGCAGGACAGAAAACATGGGGTGGCCAGCATGAAAAGCTTGCAGTCATATCGTTGGGTCTGCAAGTGGCGTAGGACCTGGCACGATCAGATGGAAGGTTAGTTAGCCACAACTCAAGAAACCCCTGGAGGAACCCTGCTTGAGAATGACTGCTTCAGGGGGATCCTGCCAATTTTATTTAGCTAAATACACAATTTGGAAAATGACTACTTTCCTTATGAGGCTCTTTTAGAAGTATGAACATGTTCAGCCTAGCCTAGCGTATTTATGGACCCACTGAGTAAGAGACAAACCAGGTCTATGGTTATTTCATATCTGCATGTCCACCTGCTCTTTGTTTATGATCAGCCTAAGACTACACTTTCTAGTTTTTATGCATTCTGTTTTCTTGGTGTATTTTGCTCAGATCAGTGATGTCACTGGTTTAGGGCAAGGTTACACAATGTTTATCTGAAGACACTCATGTGACCTTTCCATCTACAAGGCAGTTAAAATCTACCGTGATATCTATCTTCTTTACATGAATAATAATATCAAAACAACAGTGGCAAAAGTGTGTTGCTACAGAAATGGCACCAGTAGGAACACATGTAAAAGAGGATGTCTTTGTTCCAGTGAAATGTGTCTTCTACATATAATCTCTTCCCCTTATTTTGTATAGTATGAGCCGCCATGTGACAGTAGTTCTGCTTCTTGCCATTGTTCTCCTGCTGTCTTCTCATATGATTCATGGCCAGCACTGGTCTTATGGACTACGGCCAGGTGGAAAGCGGGAAGTTGAAAGTCTCCAGGAATCCTATGCAGAGGTAAGAATAATTCAGATCAAAGAATGTATGACAAATAAACTTGTCTCTTTCTATGGAGTGGATAACTCTCAAAGGGTAGCTACAAAGGGGCATCAAAAAGCCTTGTAAGCCTAGGGCTACAATGACCATTACATCCCCTTTCTACCAAGAGATTCAACTGTTCCATGCAGTCATCTCATTAGCAGCACATTGATTTCAATGTAATGCACATGAGACAGGTACCAAGGAGTAGTAAAAAGATTTAATTGCTAGTGTAGTCCTAGACTTACTCCAGGTCAGGGGTCAAAGTTTAGTCTTAGTTAGGCTGTTTGGGGGGTTGCACTGTGGTCAGGAATAAGATCTGCCCAGGTGTCAGAGATATAAAAAAAAATGCCCCTGTGCCAATGGTTACAATGCTGCCCCAGCATTGGTTTCAGTGGGAGGAAAATATCCCATTATAGATGTCAGTGGATTTGGAAAGCACCCCTTTCCGCAGCATTATTGTTAAGAGGCATTAACCCCCTTGCAGGCTTCATATTCTATGCTCTGCTACTCCTGATGATGTCACAACCAGGACTACAGGGACCATCGGCTAGGAGCTCACCCCATTCCACAGTGCCTCAGATACATGTCAGCATGTGGCATCTTTATAGGAAACCTGTCGGTATAGAAATATGGAGGCCACCATGTTTTCCTTATAAAAACGCTTGTTGCCTGACTGTCATTCTGACACATGCTGAGTATACACGTATCGGTATTCGGCAGATGAGAAAGAAGAGCATGGGGGTACGGCAGTGGAGCAGATGTGGAGGGTAGTACAGTGGTGGGGCAGATGTGCAGGGGGTTACAGTGGTGGGACAGATGTGCAGGGGGTTACAGAGGTGTGGCAGATGTGCAGGGGGTTACAGTGGTGGGGAAGATGAGAAAGGGGGTTACAGTGGTGGGGCAGATGAGAAAGGGGGTTACAGTGGTGGGGCAGATGAGCAGGGGGGTACAGTGGTGGGTCAGATGAGCAGGAGGTACAGTGGTGGGGCAGATGTGCAGGGTAGTACAGTGGTGGGGCAGATGAGCAGGGGGGTACAGTGATGGGGCAGATGTGCAGGGTAGTACAGTGGTGGGGCAGATGTGCAGGGTAGTACAGTGGTGGGGCAGATGTGCAGGGTAGTACAGTGGTGGGGCAGATGAGCAGGGGGGTACAGTGATGGGGCAGATGTGCAGGGTAGTACAGTGGTGGGGCAGATGTGCAGGGTAGTACAGTGGTGGGGCAGATGTGCAGGGTAGTACAGTGGTGGGGCAGATGTGCAGGGTAGTACAGTGGTGGGGCAGATGTGCAGGGTAGTACAGTGGTGGGGCAGATGAGCAGGGGGGTACAGTGGTGGGGCAGATGTGCAGGTTAGTACAGTGGTGGGGCAGATGTACAGGGGGTTACAGTGGTGGGGCAGATGAGCAGGGGGGTACAGTGGCGGGGCAGATGTGCAGGGGAGTACAGTGGCGGGGCAGATTGACATGGGGGTACAGTGGCGGGGCAGATGTGCAGGGGGGTACAGTGGTGGGGCAGATGAGCAGTGGGGTACAATGGTGGGGCAGATGAGCAGTGGGGTACAGTGGTGGGGCAGATGAGCAGGGGGTTAGAGTGGTGGGGCAGATGAGCAGTGGGGTACAGTGGTGGGGCAGATGAGCAGTGGGGTACAGTGGTGGGGCAGATGAGCAGTGGGGTACAGTGGTGGGGCAGATGTGCAGGGTAGTACAGTGGTGGGACAGATGTGCAGAGGGTTACAGTGGTGGGGCAGATGAGCAGGGGTGTATAGTGGTGAAACAGATTTGTAGGGGGGGGGGGGGGACAGTGATCTAATGCCGCGTACACACGACCGGACTTTCCGTCAGAAAAGGTCAGACGGAACGAATCCGTCGGACATTACGATCATGTGTGGGCTTCATCGGACCTTTTCTTTTGAAAAATCTGACAGACCTTAGAAATAGAACATGTTTCAAATCTTTCCGATGGACTTGATTCCTATCGAAAAAAAACGTTCATCTGTATGCTAGTCCGACGGACCGAAAACGACGCAAGGGCAGCTATTGGCTACTGGCTATTGAGCTTCCTTTTCTAGTCCGGTCGTACGTCATCACGTTCGAAACGATTGGACTTTGGTGGGATCGTGTGTAGGCAAGTCCGTTTCGTTGGAACTCCGTCGAAAAGTCCTTCGGAGTTTAGTCCGGCGAGAAGTCCGCTCGTGTATACGCGGCATAATGTGTAAAGGTGCAGGAATTGGGGCTGATCTGAGGCGTGAGAGTGCAGGATGTTAATTTCTCACTACTAAAGTAGTTTACAGCATTTACTTTATAAAAAATCCTTTTCATGATTGAGAGTGTGAAGTTGACATTTTTTGGTTATAAAATCGGCATGGTTAATTTCTTTGAAAACATTTTTCAGCAAACTGTGCTCATAAGGTTGCCTACCCCTGCACTACAGCATGGAAAAGACAAGTGATTAGGCACAAAGTACAAAGTAGTATAGTCACTGTACTAAACCCATAGCCCTTCATCGATTTAGGCTCAGATAATATAGTAGTAATTACAATGTCATATGTTTATTTTAGGTGCCAAATGAAGTGTCATTCACGGAACCTCAACACCTTGAATGCTCCATTCCACAGAACAGAATCAGTCTGGTCAGAGATGCTTTGGTGAGCGAATGTCAAAGGAAATATTAAATATGAACACATTCCAGTCTGTTGTAGCTCTGAGGCTAGCTGCACCATTGGTAGCAGGAAAGGACCTGGAAAAGACTAGGGCTATTTTTTCACTGTTTCTGCAGGCTGCTGCTGTAATTAGCATAAGCGGTGAAATAGTAACCAGTGTCCCTCATCCATAATTCAAACTTCTCACCTACCCTAAACTGACAGATTCTAGATCAGGGTGGTTTGCATCAGTCTGCCCTGACTTTTCAAAGGTTCAGCCTCAGCTTTGAACTCTTGATTGGAGTTTGCCCAGCATAGTATAAGCCAAGGCAAAGACATTTCTTGGGCAAACTGGCCATGATTTTTATGACTAGAACTCATCCTTGGCTGATCATGTGCATGTATCACAGTGTACTTCAATAAAAACGCATTGGATTGGCAAACACTGTACTGTTCAAGTCCTGGGCAGGCCACACACTGATAAATGAGAATTATTTCACATGGAGGTACATTGTTATATTCCTTACAGTAGCAGCTGGGGATGAAGCATACACCATACTTGTTCTTTGGATAAAAATTGGGGAGGAGCATGGACCATACTTGTTCTTTAGGAAAACATTGGGAAGGAACATGGACCACACTTGTTCTTTAGGAAAACGTTGGGAAGGAGCATGGACCACACTTGTTTTTTAGGAAAACGTTGGGAAGGAGCATGGACCATACTTTCTTTAGGAAAACGTTGGGAAGGAGCATGGACCATACTTGTTCTTTAGGAAAACATTGGGAAGGAACATGGACCACACTTGTTCTTTAGGAAAACGTTGGGAAGGAGCATGGACCACACTTGTTTTTTAGGAAAACGTTGGGAAGGAGCATGGACCATACTTTCTTTAGGAGAAAAGTTGGAGTAGGAGCTAGGACCATAATTCTTCTTTAGAGAAATGTTAGAGGAGGAGCATGGGCTATACTGTTCTAAAAAGTTGGGGGGTGGAAAGACTTAGATAATAAGAAAAATTGGGGGAAGGGCATGGACTATACTTGCTTTTTTGGAAAAACTTTTTTTATACTTGCTTTTTAGAAAAAAGTGCACTTGAACAATTGTATAGGCAAACTGTACCATGGTTTTAGGGTAATTATATATGAATAGTGGAAAAAAATATAAAACTATCTATTTAATAAATATACATAAAAAACTAGATGCATCTGGTGGTACAGTTATTTTTTTTCTAGAGAGAACACAGCATTATAGGTTTGCTTTCAGATGCTCCCCATCTATTTGAAAGTTTATAGGAAGCCAAGAGAAGCAAGGGAGGAGATGGCTCACTGCTCCCACTCATCCAGCTGGGCATGTCATTTGAGCTTAAACTTTTGTAGGAAGGCAAAGCTGCCCAAAGAATAACATCTGGTAGTTTCTATGTCTTCTATGGCAGGGGTATGCAAATAGCGGACCTCCAGCTGTTGCAAAACTACAAGTCCCATCATGCCTCTGCATCTGGGTGTCATGCTTGTGGCTGTCAGTCTTGCTATGCCTCATGGGAATTGTAGTTTTGCAACAGCTGGAGGTCCGCTAATTGCATATCCCTGTTCTATGGGGTACACACACACATATATATATTTTTTTGTTTTTGTTCAACAAAGTGGGCTGAACGTAAAGAAAAAAAAAAAACATACAGATCGCTGTGCTAACACAAGTGATGTTAGTGCGGTGATCTCCCCCAATGAGCTATTGTATTCTGATAGGGGTACTACCCCCCGCCAGAATATACTGATCAGCCATTGGCTGAGTACTGATCGGATTCTGGTTTTCCAGCATGCTTGTTTGACAGAAGCTAGTGGTGAGACCGACTTCTGTTGGAATGGGAGCTAAAGTCAGCCAGTTTCCGCCAAACTGACCATTTGTACCTGGTGGGTGATGTAAGGGTTGGCAGGATGAATCAAAGTGTGGTAAAGGAGACAGGCATCGGAAATTCCTGAAAATGTCTCAGATGTGTAGATTCTTCAGGCAGCTTTGCTGCAGAGCAAAGATTATATAAATGTTAACTCAGACAGGCAAGTATAACGTCTCTTCAATCAGATGTCCTAGACAACACTCATGGATGGATGTAACTCTATGTATGTTTTACAGATGAACTGGCTGGAGGGAGAGAATGCCAGGAAGAAGATTTGATGTTGGGAATAGCTTATTTTAAGAAATGATTCAGTAAACCACAAGCTACGATCACTCTGTATAATGTCCTAGACCTAGATTGTGAGCTCTAGCGAGCAGGGCCCTCTGATTCCTCTTGTACCAAATTGTAATGTAACTGTAATGTCTGCCTTCATTTTGTTAAGCGCTGCGCAAACTGTTGGCGCTATATAAATCCTGTATAATAATAATAATGTCCTGTTTATATCTACTAGATCATTGACAGTGTTAGCTTAAATGTGATATCACTGTGTCTGAGAAAGGAATTTTGTGTAAGTTTTGGTTAAAATTATGTCTAATAAAGTAATAAATCCTAATAAATCCTTTTTTTTTACAGTACCTATGTATTTTTACAGTAACTATTATTGTAATAGTTACTGTAACATTAATGTCTCAGAGTACATTGAAGTGTGTGTGTATATATATATATATATATATATAAAAAAAACATTTTCAGCCTAGTGCTCAAAACTCCTGCAGGCAGCAACATAAGCCATGGGTTACGAACGCACAGAACTGTGTACCACAACGGGTGATAAGAAAAATAGTGTTCACTCTCTCTCTCTGTGCAAATCTTGTAGACTCTTTGCATGATTTTCATGTGACTATGTATGAGCAATGGCAGGGGGGTATTCTGGGTCTTACTGTCAAAGTTTAATTAAACAAACTGTAAGGGGTTGTAAACCCTTGTGTTTTTTTTTCACCTTAATGCATCCTATGCATTAAGTTGAAAAAACACCTGGCAGTCACCAGCCCCCCCCCCCCCCCCCGCGTTTTACTTACCTGAGCCCCTTCATCTCTTCGGCGGGGATGCGCTCTCCCTCTCTCCACGGGGTCCCAGCTCTTGATTGGATAGTTTTCAGTTTTAGTAACCCCCCCACCCCAGAGAGCTGCTACAGTGACAATGTGGAATGTGCCAGTGCTTGAAGTCCAAGGGTGACAATGCCAAAGCTGAAATTAAAAATATACCTACAGTACTTTTTACACTCACAGACGATTATTGCTTGATCCTGCTATCGAGGTGGTAACTAGAATATTTATTTGGAACTTGCCCCATTTAGCAGAATCCACCAACAGTAACTACAGTACAGTATAGCTACAGAAGACCATACAACTACTATGAGGCTTGGAGGTAGGTGGCCCAGCACTCTGTCTACACAGTGATTTATGGAGGTGGCATTAGGCAAATACATTTATAAAATTATTTACAGTTTGGGAACCTATCTACAAATGCTTTGAAAAAATTAGTATTGTGTATCCCTAGAGGATCTAGAGAGGAAGGCAAGGCCCCAAAAGGACCATCACAGAGATGGGGTTCTGTCTGAAGGGGAAAAGGATGAAGTATATATTGGTTTTCTATGTACCATTGTCTTTAGTCAGTCTGCCATTTTGTGTCTCAGGATAAAATCGACAAGTCAGGCTCTTGTAATACCAGCATAAATATTGTGGTTACTGTCAGACAGCTAAAACATTGCTCTGGAACAGTTGTTTTTTTTTTTTTTATTATTCAAATTGCTACTTGAGGTTTATGACCAGCTTCAGAATGTTCCAAGAGAAGCACTTCATAAAAAAAACACCAAAGATTGAGGAGTTGCCTTAGGAAGGGGACCCTACTTGGCCTTGAAACATACAGTATCTCACAAAAGTGAGTACACCCCTCACATGTTTGTAAATATTTTATTATATCTTTTCATGTGACATCACTGAAGAAATTATACTTTGCTACAATGTAAAGTAGTGAGTGTACAGCTTGTATAACAGTGTCAATTTGTTGTTCTCTCAAAATAACTCAACACGCAGCCATTAATGTCTAAACCGCTGATAACAAAAGTGAGTACAACCCTGAGTTAAAAATGTCCAAATTGGGCCCAAAGTGTCAATATTTTGTGTGGCCACCATTATTTTCCAGCACTGCCTTAACCCTCTTGGGCATGGAGTTCACCAGAGCTTCACAGGTTGCCACTGGAGTCCTCTTCTACTCTTCCATGACGACATCATGGAGCTGGTGGATGTTAGAGATCTTGCACTCCTCCACCTTCGGATGCCCCACAGATGCTCAATAGGGTTTAGGTCCGGACACATGCTTGGCCAGTCCATCACCTTTACCCTCAGCTTCCTTAGCAAGGCAGTGGTCGTCTTGGAGGTGTGTTTGGGGTGGTTATGTTAGAATACTGTCCTGCGGCTCAGTTTCCGAAGGGAGGGGATCATGCTCTGCTTCAGTATGCCACAGTACATGTTGGCATTGATGGTTCCCTCAATGAACTGTAGCTCCCCAGTGCCAGCAGCACTCATGCAGCCCCAGACCATGACACTCCCACCATCATGCTTGACTGTAGGAAAGACACACTTGTATTTGTATTCCTGGTTGCTGCTACACACGCTTGACACCATCTGAACCAATTACATTTATCTTTGTCTCATCAGACCACAGGACATGGTTCCAGTAATCCAAGTCCTTAGTCTGCTTGTCTTCAGCAAACTGTTTGCAGGCTTTCCTGTGCATCATCTTTAGAAGAGGCTTCCTTCTGGGATGAAAGCTATGCAGACCAATGTTATGCAGTGTGCGGCGTATGGTCTGAGCACTGACAGGATGACCCCCCACCCCTTCCACCTCTGCAGCAATGCTGGCAGCACTCATACTTCTATTTCCCAAAGACAGCCTCTGGCTATGACACTGAGCACATGCACTCAACTTGTTTGGTTGACCATGACGAGGCCTGTTCTGAGTGGAACCTGTCCTGTTAAACTGCTGTGTGGTCTTGGCCACCATGCTGCAGGTCAGTTTCAGGGTCTTGGCAAACTTCTTATAGCCTATACCATTCTTTTTTTTCAGACCCTCAGAGTTCTTTGCCATGAGGTGCCATGTTGAACTTCCAGTGACCAGTATGAGACAGTGAGAGCGATAACACCAAATTTAACACGCCTGCTCCTCATTCATACCTGAGACCTTGTAACACTAATGAGTCACATGACACCAGGGAGGGAAAATGGCTAATTGGACATTTTCACTTAGGGGTGTACTCACTTTTGTTGCCAGCAATTTGGACATTAATGGACACTGTTATACAAGTTGTACACTCACTACTTTACATTGTAGCAAAGTGTCATTTCTTCAGTGTTGTCACATGAAAAGATATAATAAAATATTTACAAAAATGTAAGGGGTGTACTCACTTTTGTGAGATACTGTACATGCTGGTTAACACAATAAATGTATGCTAAAGTCATCCTTTGGCATGAAGACATCATTCCTTTTCTCATACTTGTGTAATGGCACAATCCATTTTAATCTTCCAGCATCGGAGGTAAGGATTTGACCATATGGGAGTGTGGCTGTGTTTTTTCTATACTGACAAAAAAAAAAAAAAATGCACACGCATGAAAAAGGCCAAGAGAATTCTACATGTTGGAAAATATTTGCTGCTGACCCAGCACCTAGTTATCGCTTGTGATACTCAGACTGGTCTCATCACTAATCACCCGTTGAGTAGATGTTTTGCAAGAAATGATGAGGAAAAACCGAACAAACGGCGGTATCATGCACACTTTGGGTACATGTGTGAAAATGAAACAAAACCTGCATGAAGCATAGAGTACATAGAGTTACATCCATCCATGAAGTTTCTGTTTAAGTCTGCGTAAAAAATTGGCAGGCAGATCTCATCGGTGAACCTACATGAAAGGGACACTAGTCTGGGAAATGTAACCAAGAATCTAACTCGTAGCTAGAAGTAACAATTTAACTTTTGATCCAACACATGGATTTCCAGAAAGAGATTTTAGATCTCATGAACGGAATGCTTCAACTGCTTTTAAAATTACTTACAAAAGCTACAAAATCAAATAAACATATTGCATTGCTGCTACAGACTTTAGGCATTCACAGACACCACTGTTATGTGACTATTTACTAGAAAGATAATGAAAAAGCTGTCTTTAAAATAATTTTGAAGGTACAATTCCTTATTTTTTTACCTTAATGCATTCTATACATTAAAAGGTAAAAATCCTTCTGTGTGCAGCTCCCCCCCCCGTACTTACCTGAGCCCGATCCAGTCCCCTCACAAGGCAGATTGATAGCAGCAGGAGCCAATGTCAATCAAATTCTGTGACGATGGAGTGGGGGATGGGCTGAGCTGCGCTGTCTGTGTTAATGGACCAGGACAGCGCGGCTCAGGGTTGAGCCTGCATGAGCACCCCCATAGGAAGCGGCTTCTTAGGCCTGATTCACACCTATGCGTTTTTAGTGCTTTTTGCATATTTGCACTACAGAACGTGCTCTATAGGAAACCATATTAAATGGACTGTAGTGCAAATCTGCAAAATGCAAAAAGCATTAAAAATGCATAGGTGTGACTCGGGCCTTATGGTGGCACACCGTGAAGAGGAGAAGTCAGGTGGGGGAACCAGAGACGAGGCGGATCGGGGCTGCTTTGTGCAAAACCACTGCACTGAGCAGTCAAGTATAACATGTTTGTTTTTTGTTTTTTTTTAAATAGGTTTACAATCACTTTAAGCAACAAAGTCAAACACAAGCCAAAAACATAACAAAGCTCCCTGCAGTGAGACTTTCCCAGAATAAAGGGGAAGTGCAACTCAAACTTTTAATCTTTGATTTTGAAAGAGCATTAAAGGGTTAAAAACTCTGCAAAGCTTTTTTTGCAGTCCATGTCCCTGTTGGGAAAATTTTCCCTCACTTTCTGTGACAGACAGTGGTCATTGAGAAAGGAAATGAGTAGGAATCACTTCAATGGGAACACAGACCAATAAAAGTCTGGCAGAGCCTCTAAAAACACTGTCCTGAAAGTTTTGACTCAAGTTGCTCTTTTAAATACCTGATAATATGGAATGATTTGCACACAATACATATAAAAGAATAGAACATATCAAGTTCTATACAAATTTTTTCATGTATATTTGTAACTGAAATTAGTAGCGTTTTGATATAAAATATTTTATATTTTAGATTTACTGGCCTTTTAAATGTACATAACAATCCTTAGAAATGCATAGTCATCTTGGATAGAACTATTTACATTATTTACGTTTTTCTCTTCTTGGATCCTAAATTACACAAGAGTAATAAAAACATTTGGGCATGAGAGGTATATAAAAAGAAAGTAAAAGGGGCCTTCAACTTCAAAAAGATGACCATTCTCTCCAATGGGTAAGTAGTAACCAAAAGAATCCCTGAAGATCCGATAGGCAGAAGCTGTGTGACGTTTTCATAGAGAATGGCCATGCATACAAATTAGGTTGGACAGCTGCTGTTGTACAGAGCTGGAATGAGAAGGTGCAAAAGTGCAGTTGGGTATTACTTCCCCACTGGAACAATTTTCTACCTTTTTATTGAAAAAGGAAAACCCCTTTAAAGAGACTTTTTCTTTTTATGGGAAAATAAAAACTGCTGCAGGTTTTACATGCCTAGAGGTGACTTTACATAACTGCAGCAACCTTTTATCACAGCTGAACGCCAAGCCATTCTGACAAAGTTCCCAAATCCCCCCCCCCCATACATTCCTATTGACCCATCACTATGATGGGCAGCTTCACTGCCTAATGGAAGTATGCAGAGGGCAGGAAGGCACTGGCAAACTTTGGCACCAGCATTGCTTTGCCAAAGCTGTGCCTGTCAATATGGTTTGGAATTTGGCCGTGGTGACTGAAAGGTGTGGGAGGATGATGCTGGTGTGCATAGTCATCTTTTTAAGTAAGTGCTTACATGTCATGCCCACAGCAGTTTTGTTCCCTCACCCCCATCGACTGAGTCTTAAAACAGTGGGCTAAAAGCAAAAAAGGCATACAGAGATACAGAGTGGTTTGTGGTGTTCTCTTACAAATAAAACGGTTATCTGTATATACAAAATGCAGTTTAGCTATGAACATTTAGACATGTGTTCCTCTTCTTCAATGCTTTGAGGAGGTGTATGGATTTTGTTGCCAGGTTCACCCTTGAGGAGTAAACACTTTGTAGGCTAGTAAGCAGATCACCTGCTACCGTTTCAAGTGTCTTTTTTATGGAGTGTGTCCGTACAGATACAGTCTTTAAGTGTAGCTTGAAAGTCGGTCTTAGAAGTCTTAAATAGATGCATTTACAAGTTCCACAGTCTTCCCTTTTTTTTATAAGTGGTCTAACAGATTCTTGGAAGATCAAAGTCCAGGATCTTGAATTACACTAGATTTCCTAGTTTTTGGAGGTGGAGTTGGTGGTTTTCCTTCTTCATGCCTTGGCATTGCGGGAGCAATCTGGTGGAGACAGCCAAAGTCATGATGTTTGGAGGATAAAGCGACAAAGTAAGTTGCAGGGGGACATTTACATACCTCTGTGGACAGTCGCTGGCTGCCTTCATTGGATCTGCTTTTAGGAGGTGGAGGGGGAGGAATTCCCATAATCTGTGCAGCTATATCACCGTGGGTAGAGAGAGAAGGGAAACCTGGAAAGACAAAAGGTCATATCACTTACATTATTTTATTACAGGAATGGGCAGGGAGTGTAAACTGTACTGCGCATGCTTCCAGGGCATTACTCGTAAAATAAACATTCGCTAGCAGACAGGTACATTTTTGAAACATATAAAGTCAAACTGCTGTAATAAATATCTATTTTTTTTCTTATAAACTAATGTATGGATGAAAATGTTAACCACTTGCTGACCTCCCTATAGCACTTTTACTGCAACAGGATCACACATATGTGATTATTCACAGCAGAAGCTGATCTGCAGGTTGTGGGCACTCTATGTCCGCCAGCACCTGCCCATCATCGAACAGAGACTCAGAACGGAGCTCTGCGTATGTAAACAAGGCAGAGTTCAGTTCTGACGGGGGGGGGGGGGGGAGACGGATTCTGTGTTCCTGAGCAGGGACTCAAATCCATTTCTTCCCTTCGTAAATGCGGCACACATAGTAAACAAACACTAGCTAGGCACACATTTAACCCTTTGATCGCCCTAGATGTTTAACCCCTTCTTAGCCAGTGTCATTAGTATTAGTATGTTTAGCACTGTATTAGTGTCACTGAATCCCTCAAAGTGTCAGTTAGTGTCTGATTGTCTGCCACAATATCGCAGTCCTGCTATAAGTCACTGATTGCTGCCATTACTAGTGTAAAAAAAAAAAAAAAATTCCAGTATATCTCTCATAGTTTGTAGACGCTATAACGTTTACGTAAACAAATCAATATGCGCTTGGGAGTTTTTTTACCAAAAACATATAGCAGAATACATATTGGCCTAATTTTACGAAGAAATTAGATTTGTTTATTGGATATGTTTTATAGCAAAAAATATTGTTTTTTTTTTTTTTTTTTCAAAATTGTCCTTTTTTGTTTATAGCGCAAAGGTAAACACACAAATGATCAAATAGCACCAAAAAGAAATCTCTATTTATGGGAAAAAAATAAATGAATTTTTTTGTGTACAGCGTTGCATGCCTGCACAATTGTCAGTTAACCATTGGCGACCACCTAATGCAGATATACTGCGGCAGAATGGCACGGGCAGGCAAAATCACGTGCCCGAGGCGGTCGGCTTCATTAGGGGAGTGATCCAGGCTGAGGGGGAGACCACTCATTCATGGCCACCCCCTCGCGATCGCTCCCAACGAATGAGAATCTTCCTCTGCTGCTGTATAGTAAACAGCGGCAGGGGAAGTGATGTCATCTCTCCTCGGCTCAGTATTTTCCGTTCCGGCGCCGAGGTGAGAAGACATCTGAATAAGTGCACCAACACAACACACACAGTAAAACACACCAGGCACACATTTCACCCCCCGATCACCCCCTAATCACCCAGTCACAGTGACATATACTACCTAAAGGTTTTAACCCCTTGATTGCCCCCTAGTTAACCCTTTCACCAGTGATCACCGTATAACTGTTACGGGTGACGCTGGTTAGTTCGTTTATTTTTTATAGTTTCAGGGCACCCGCCATTTATTACCTAATAAAGGTTTAGCCCCCTAAATGCCCGGCGGTGATATAACTTAGGATTTAGGGTCAGATAGGGTCTGCGTCGCCCCAGGCAGCGTCAGGTTAGCGCCAGTACCACTAACACCCACGCACGCACCGTACACCTCCCTTAGTGGTATAGTATCTGAACGGATCAATAACTGATCCGATCAGATCTATACTAGCGTACCCAGCAGTTTAGGGTTCCCAAAATTGCAGTGTTAGCGGGATCAGTCCAGATACCTGCTAGCACCTGCGTTTTGCCCCTCCGCCCGGCCCAGCCCACCCAAGTGCAGTATCGATCGATCACTGTCACTTACAAAACACTAAACGCATAACTGCAGCGTTCGCAGAGTCAGGCCTGATCCCTGCGATCGCTAACAGTTTTTTTGGTAGCGTTTTGGTGAACTGGCAAGCACCAGCGGCTTAGTACACCCCGGTCGTAGTCAAACCAGCACTGCAGTAAGACTTGGTGACGTGGCGAGTCCCATAAGTGCAGTTCAAGCTGGTGAGGTGGCAAGCACAAGTAGTGTCCCGCTGCCACCAAGAAGAAGACAAACAAACACAAGCCCGTCGCGCCCATAATGCCCTTCATGCTGCATTCGCCAATCCTAATTGGGAACCCACCACTTCTGCAGCACCCGTACTTCCCCCATTCACAAAACCCATAATCAAATGCAGTCGGCTGCATGAGAGGCATTTTCTTTATGTCCTCCCGAGTACCCCTACCCAACGAACCCCCCCAAACAAGATGTTGTGTCTGCAGCAAGCGTGGATATAGGCGTGACACCCGCTATTATTGTCCCTCCTGTCCTGACAATCCTGGTCTTTGCATTGGTAAATGTTTTGAACGCTACCATACACTAGTTGAGTATTAGCGTAGGGTACAGCATTGCACGGACTAGGCACACTTTCACAGGGTCTCCCAAGATGCCATCGCATTTTGAGAGACCCGAACCTGGAGCCGGTTACAGTTACAAAAAGAAAGTGTAAAAAAAAAAGTGTAAAAAAAAAAAGTGTAAAAAAAAAAAATATACACACAGGTAAAAGCCAGTAAATTAGAATATTTTGAAAAACTTGATTTATTTCAGTAATTGCATTCAAAAGGTGTAACTTGTACATTATATTTATTCATTGCACACAGACTGATGCATTCAAATGTTTATTTCATTTAATTTTGATGATTTGAAGTGGCAACAAATGAAAATCCAAAATTCCGTGTGTCACAAAATTCGAATATTGTGTAAGGGTTAAATTTTGAAGACACCTGGTGCCACAAACTAATCAGCTGATTAACTCAAAACACCTGCAAAGGGCTTTAAATGGTCTCTCAGTCCAGTTCTGAAGCCTACACAAACATGGGGAAGACTTCAGATTTGACAGCTCTCCAAAAGGCGACCATCGACACATTGCACAAGGAGGGAAAGACACAAAAGGTTATTGCTGAAGAGGCTGGCTGTTCTCAGAGCTCTGTGTCCAAACACATTAATAGAGAGGCAAAGGGAAGGAAAAACTGTGGTCAGAAAAAGTGTACAAGCGATAGGGATCACCGCGCCCTAGTCAAGATTGTGAAAAAAAACCCATTCAAAAATGTGGGGGAGATTCACAAGGAGTGGACAGCTGCTGGAGTCAGTGCTTCAAGATCCACCACCAAGAGACGCTTGAAAGACATGGGTTTCAACTGCCGCATACCTCGTGTCAAGCCACTGTTGACCAAGAAACAGCGCGAAAACCGTCTCACCTGGGCTAAGGAAAAAAAGAGCTGGACTGCTGCTGAGTGGTCCAAAGTCATGTTTTCTGACGAAAGCAAATTTTGCATTTCCTTTGGAAATCGAGGTCCCAGAGTCTGGAGGAAGACAGGAGAGGCACAGGATCCACGTTGCCTGAAGTCTAGTGTAAAGTTTCCACCATCAGTGATGGTTTGGGGTGCCATGTCATCTGCTGGTGTCGGTCCACTCTGTTTCCTGAGATCCAGGGTCAACGCAGCCGTCTACCAGCAAGTTTTAGAGCACTTCATGCTTCCTGCTGCTGACCTGCTCTATGGAGATGGAGATTTCAGGTTCCAACAGGACTTGGCGCCTGCACACAGCGCAAAATCTACCCGTGCCTGGTTTACGGACCATGGTATTTCTGTTCTAAATTGGCCAGCCAACTCCCCTGACCTTAG
Organism: Aquarana catesbeiana; assembly: GCF_042186555.1. NCBI lineage: Eukaryota > Metazoa > Chordata > Amphibia > Anura > Ranidae > Aquarana > Aquarana catesbeiana. The sequence goes on along the minus strand of NC_133326.1, from coordinate 610,433,725 downwards.
CCCCATAGAAAATCTGTGGGGTATTGTGAAAAGGAAGATGCAGAATGCCAGACCCAACAACGCAGAAGAGTTGAAGGCCACTATCAGAGCAACCTGGGCTCTCATAACACCTGAGCAGTGCCAGAAACTCATCGACTCCATGCCACGCCGCATTAATGCAGTAATTGAGGCAAAAGGAGCTCCAACCAAGTATTGAGTATTGTACATGCTCATATTTTTCATTTTCATACTTTTCAGTTGGCCAACATTTCTAAAAAATCCCTTTTTTGTATTAGCCTTAAGTAATATTCTAATTTTGTGACACACGGAATTTTGGATTTTCATTTGTTGCCACTTCAAATCATCAAAATTAAATGAAATAAACATTTGAATGCATCAGTCTGTGTGCAATGAATAAATATAATGTACAAGTTACACCTTTTGAATGCAATTACTGAAATAAATCAAGTTTTTCAAAATATTCTAATTTACTGGCTTTTACCTGTATATATATAAAATAAAAAAAACAAAAATAGTTGTCGTTTTATTGTTCTCTCTCTCTGTCTATTCTCTCTCTATTGCTCTGCTCTTTTTTACTGTATTCTATTCTGCAATGTTTTATTGTTATTATGTTTTATCATGTTTGCTTTTCAGCTAATTTTTTATACTTTACTGTGTTTTTTTGTTAACCATTTTTCTGTTTTCAGGTACGCCATTCAGCTGCAGCGTGGATTTATTTATCTTGACAGCAACAGCGTTTGCTCTCACGATATATAAAGCCGTGACTCCAGCGGAGGTGATATATGCCAAAGCATGGGGGCAGCAGGGGCGGAGGAGTGATTTGCTCCTAACTTTTGGGGCGGATGCCCCCATGCTTCGGCATATATAAATGGTGCATGTATGCCCAACATTAGAAGTGGGTGGATGAAGGGAGGTATTCTAATGGTGGGCATACCCACCAATCAATCTCTTTTTTTCGTTCAGCCCACAGGCTGCATCAAAAAGAAAAAGATTACAATATATGCCCAACAAGGACCAGCAACATACTGTTATGTTGCTGGACTTTGAGTGGTTATACCAGAATGATGCCTGCAGGTTTAGGTATCATCTTGGTATCATTCTTTTCAGCCAGCGGTCGGCTTTCATGTAACAGCAATCCTAGTGGCTAATTAGCCTCTAGACTGCTTTTACAAGCAGTGGGAGGGAATATCCCCCCCCCCACCGTCTTCCATGTTTTTTTCTGGCTCTCCTGTCCCAACAGGGAACCTGAGAATGCAGCCGGTGATTCAGCCAGCTGACCATAGAGCTGATCAGAGACCAGGATGGCTCCAATCATCTCTATGGCCTAAGAAACCGGAAGCTACGAGCATTTCATGACTTAGATTTCGCCGGATGTAAACATCGCCATTGGGAAATTGGGAAAGCATTTTATCACACTGATCTTGGTGTGGTCAGATGCTTTGAGGGCAGAGGAGAGATCTAGGGTCTAATAGACCCCATTTTTTTCAAAAAAAGAGTACCTGTCACTACCTATTGTTATCATAGGGGATATTTACATTCCCTGACATAACAATAAAAATGATAAAAAATAAATAAATAAATAAATAATGAAAGGAACAGTTTAAAAATAAGATAAAAAAAAAAAATAATAAAGAAAAAAAAAAAAAAGCACCCCTGTCCCCCCCTGCTCTCGCGCAAAGGCGAACGCAAGCGTTGGTCTGGCGTCAAATGTAAACAGCAATTGCACCATGCATGTGAGGTATCGCCACGAAGGTCAGATCGAGGGCAGTAATTTTAGCAGTAGACCTCCTCTGTAAATCTAAAGTGGTAACCTGTAAAGGCTTTTAAAAAATGTATGTAGGTTGTCGCCACTGCAAAGTATGTCATGTTTGGTATCCATGTACTCGGCCTAAGGTCATCTTTTTTATTTCATCAAACATTTGGGCAATATAGTGTGTTTTAGTGCATTAAAATGAAAAAAAGTGTGTTTTTTTCCCCCAAAAATGAAACACCCACCATTTTAATCTGTAGGGCCTTTGCTTTAAAAAAAATATATAATGTTTGGGGGTTCAAAGTAATTTTCTTGCAAAAAAAAATATTTTTTCATGTAAACAAATAGTGTCAGAAAGGGCTTTGTCTTCAAGTGGTTAGAAGAGTGGGTGATGTGTGACATAAGCTTCTAAATGTTGTGCATAAAATGCCAGGACAGTTCAAAACCCCTCCAAATGACCCCATTTTGGAAAGTAGACACCCCAAGCTATTTGCTGAGAGGCATGTCGAGTCCATGGAATATTTTATATTGTGACACAAGTTGCGGGGAAAAAGACAATTTTTTTTTTTTTTGCACAAAGTTGTCACTAAATGATATATTATATAATGATATATTGCTCAAACATGCCATGGGAATATGTGAAATTACACCCCAAAATACATTCTGTTGCTTCTCCTGAGTACGGGGATACCACGTGTGGGACTTTTTGGGAGCCTAGCCGCGTATGGGACCCCAAAAACCAAGCACCGCCTTCAGGGTTTCTAAGGGTGTAAATTTTTGATTTCACTTCTCACTGCCTATCACAGTTTCGGAGGCCATGGAATGCCCAGGTGGCACAAACCCCCCCCAAATGACCCCATTTTGGAAAGTAGACACCCCAAGCTATTTGCTGAGAGGTATAGTGAGTATTTTGCAGACCTCACCTTTTTGTCACAAAGTTTTGAAATTTGAAAAAAGGAGAAAAAAAATACATTTTTCTTTTCTTTCTTCATTTACAAAAACAAACGAGAGCTTCAAAATACTCACCATGCCTCTCAGCAAATAGTTTGGGGTGTCTACTTTACAAAATGGGGTCATTTGGGGGGGGGGGTTGTGCCATCTTGGCATTTTATGGCCTTGGAAACTGTGATAGGTAGTGAGGAGTGAAATCAAAAATTTACGCCCTTAGAAATCCTGAAGGCGGTGCTTGGTTTTCAGGGCCCTGTACGTGGCTAGGCTCCCAAAAAGTCCCACACATGCGGTATCCTTGTACTCAGGAGAAGCAGCTGAATGTATTTTGGGGTGCAATTCCACATATGCCCATGGCCTGTGTGAGCAATGTATCATTTAGTGACAACCCATTTGTAAAAATTTTTTTTTTCATTATTCAATCACTTTGGACAAAAAAATGAATATTCAATGGGCTCAACATGCCTCTCAGCAGTTTCCTTGGGGTGTCTACTTTCCAAAATGGGGTAATTTGGGGGGGTTTTGTACTGCTCTGCCATTTTAGCACCTCAAGAAATGACATAGGCAGTCATAAACTAAAAGCTGTGTAAATTCCAGAAAATGTACCCTAGTTTGTAGACACTATAACTTTTGCGCAAACCAATAAATATACGCTTATTGACATTTTTTTTCCAAAGACATGTGGCTGAATACATTTTGGACTAAATGTATGACTAAAATTGAGTTTATTGTATTTTTTTATAACAAAAAGTAGAAAATATCGTTTTTTTTCCGTTTATAGCGCAAAAAATAAAAACCGCAGAGGTGATCAAATACCATAAAAAAAAGCTCTATTTGTGGGAACAAAAGGACGCAAATTTCATTTGGGTACAGCATTGCATGACCACGCAATTAGCAGTTAAAGCGACGCAGTGCCAAATTGTAAAAAGTGCTCTGGTCAGGAAGGGGGTAAAGCCTTCCGGGGCTGAAGTGGTTAAAGTAATGCAGTGCTGTATTGCAAAAAGTGGCCTAGTCATGAAGGGGGGTACATCTTCCGGAGGTCAAGCAGTTGAGAAAGCTTTCTGTTACACATAACAGTTTTTGATCAAATTTTAAAACATTTTTTTTTAACACAGCAGCTAGCAGGCTTATTTGTATACAAATTGTGTTATGGCTATTTTAGTTATTTCATTTATAGCATAAATATGCGGAATAATACATTTTAGCTACCATTCAATTTAGAAGCTGTGCTACCACTATTAAAATGCTAGTTATCTTGATTCATAAACAATATTTAAAGAGGAAATCCTATTGGCAGCAAATAGGGGAGGGGAAGGGGAGAGATAACACAGCCTTGTGCTGAAGAAAGGACCCGAGGGGAGTTCTGGAATTAGACCTGGGTAGCAAGAAGATGACTTTATAACATTAGGAAGAATAGAGTAGTAGGAAGGTCTGTGCCAGAGGGAACATGACAAGACCAAAGAAGAAAATTCACCTGGGAATGACTAATAATCTACACTATAACCCAAGCTAAGTAACTTTTTAGTGTATCCTCTTCGCATATATTGTTATTGTCTATTTGCTAGGCAGAATAGATAGCTTTTGCGTGTGTATATTGTATGCATATTTGCAATATTATGTATGTTTTGAATTGTTTTCCTACAATTATAAGTATTATGTATGTACAGCATTTTGTTTAGTAAAGCACATTAATATACTATAGGGGTTTCTGCTTCCTTGCTTTACTGCAAAGCAACCCGAAAGATACAAGCAAAACAACAAACTGATCACCATTATTGTCTGTCAGGGTAATTACATGATCATGAGCCATGTTGATTTCATTGGTTAGTGAAAAATAGAATATGTAATGACTGTGCAGTCATAAAACTAGGAGTACACACAGCTATGTGCTCCTAGTTCTAAAATAGAATGTACTGTATTCGTATTCTCTTGGCACAAGGAAACATGATAAGAAATGATAACCAACTGACTGAGGTCTACAAGTTAAGCAACAGGCCTTGGCAAAATATCTAGGTATGTACTACAGATTTTTATTCACATTACTGCAAGGAGATAAACAGAATGATGGTGTTTAGGGTTGAATTTTTTTATATATTGTATAATAGGTACATTTTTAAAATAATATTAAAAAGGCAATTAGTGAATACTTAAACAGAAATGTTATAAGGAAGAAACCTGGCAACATAAATCGGTCTACTTACTATGGGTTCGTGGAGTTTTAGGAGTAATTGGGGAAGGGGTCAGTGGTGTTGCCCCTTGGCTTGGTGATCCTGTGTGAAGAGACAGACGTCCATCTGTGAGCTGCAGGCTCTTAGGCCGCTGGGATTTGGCAAGTAGACTCTATATTCAATAGGAGACTAGTATTAAAATACTGAACCCTTGTAAATTTTCCCCTGGTCCAGCCCATCCAAACAATATAGATCTCCTAACCTCCCTCTCCCCGGGACGCTCTGTGATGGTCTGTGATTGCCCCATATTATGCTTCAGTTTCATCAATCGAATGTCTCCATCCTCTCGGTCACCATGTTCATCTAGTCGTGAAATTAGTGATCCACGACGAGGAGGAACAGGTTCTGGAATGGACCTGAAGACAAGATAGATATACCATTTTACAGTATTACCAAAAGTGGACAAAACAGTTTTTCATAGAGGTTATTCTTTAGGTTCTTATGGAAACCAGCAAGTATGAGAAGCTACATACCCTTCTGATCCTGGCCTAGAGCTACTACTTCCTGAAGAAGAAGTGGAAACTGTGGACAATCGTCTTAAGGTGGCCGATGTGATATATGGAACCACCACAGAGCCAGCACGACTCAGCTTTCTATCTGTCAAACTGGAAGGCTGTGAGACAACGATAGATCAGGTTTAGAGACCAGTCTTATCAAAGAGACACTAACAATTGCAGCTCCTTGGCCTACTAACCAATGTTATGGTCCCATATAATTTTTCCACTTTCCCTTTCAAATCCTGAAAACAAGACACCAGCCGGTCATGAAGGGGCCGCATATTATCAGTCAGCTTCTCCCCATGAATTCGGATTGCTTGAGCCAGGAGTGGCATCTGGATGCAAACAAACATTTTCAGTGGAAGACAAAGCATAATGATTACTAAAATAGACTAGGGAGGGACTGAATGGACTACAACCAATGTATACCATAGGCATGCAGTAATAGATAAATGGGGAATATATACGTTAGTGCAGTTCCAGAGTAGATACGGGCCTCAACACAAAGACCTGGAGAGTTATCATATTAATTGAAGACAAAGCACCAACCTGCAAAGCAATTAGCTGTTTGAGCAGCTCAATCTTGTCCTGGTCTGAGGGATGTTCCTGTTGGTAGCGTTCAGTAAAGAAAGCCTGGGAAAAACAGAGAACAATATAAAAAGAAACAGCAAAGATGGAGACTTGGATTAACAGAACTACAAGAGAAAAAAAAAAGATATCATATACAGTAGTTACAGAAAGGCATAAGCAAAATCATTTTACAGTAGTCATACAGAAAAACTTGATTCAGGCTCTTATGTGACATCTTATAACCTCACCTTTTCATAATTAGAGAATCCACCCATGACTGCTGGATCCACAATCCCACTAATCAGCATAGAGAGAGGGTGCAATGAGAGGCTGGGGTCAGCCCTGTGCTGCTGGACCTGGTGACTTATCTTTTCATTGGTCAGCTCCATTGTCTCTATTGCATTCTGCAATGGACTGATTTCTTCCTATAAAAAAAAGAAACATATCTATATTTAAGGGGAGCGTTACATTTTTTACCCAAGCTTCAACCATTTCTCCCTTTAGATTGCACCTGCCAGGAAATGAGAGAGTGTTGTGATGTGGAAGAAAAAAAAAATAGGATTTTTAAAACAGCTTACCTGTAAAATCCTTCATCATAGGACACAGAGCCTCAAGTAATTACTTGGTGGGTTATGGGCCTACCTTCAGGTGTTGACACTGGTATAACCAATACAGGAAGTTGACTCCCCTATATAACCCCTCCTCCTTCCAGGAGTCCTCAGTTTTTGTAGCCAAGCAATATAAGCAATATACTCTCACCCCATAAAACAGAGGGGCGGGAGCTCTGTGTCCTATGATGTACTCCAAGAAAAGGATTTTACAGGTAAGCTGTTTTAAAAATCCTATTTTCTTTATCGTACATCATAGGACACAGAGCCTCAAGTAATTACTTGGTGGGATGTCCCATAGCAATGCTACTTGAGGGGAGGGAGACAACCCGTAGGGCACCCCCAGACCTTGAGGAGATATACTGCTGCTTGCAGCACACTGCGCCCGAAGGCGATATCCTCATTCCATTTTACATCTACTTGATAAAATTTTGTAAATGTATGCACTGAAGTCGCGGCCTTGCAGATCTGAGACATGGAGGCCTGGTGACGCACTGCCCAAGAAGCACCAACCGCTCTGGTAGAGTGCGCCTTAACTTGAAAAGGGGGAATCTTTCTCTTTAAATCATAAGTTCGAATTATAACTTGCTGAATCCACTTAGCCACAGTGGATCTTGATGCTGCCTGTCCATTTTTAGGACCCTCTGGCAGAATAAATAAGACATCAGTCTTACGAATCTGAGCAGTTTTCTTTAAATAGATCTTCACTGCTCTCACCACATCAAGACAATGTAGTGACTTTTCTTCCTTGTAACATGGTTTTGGAAAAAACTATGGCAGGACAATATCTTCATTCAGATGAAAGCCTGAAACCACTTTTGGCAAAAAGCCTGGATGAGGGCGTAACACCACTCTGTCCTCATGAATAATCAAATATGGCTCTTTACAGGAAAGAGCAGCCAATTCTGAAACCCTCCTTGCTGAGGATATAGCAACCAAAAATATCAGCTTCCTAGTCAGAAGGACTAAGAGAATATGCTGTAATGGTTCGAATGGCGGTTTTTGTAACACTGACAAAACTAAATTCAAGTCCCAAGGGCTTAAGGGTGATTTAACTGGCGGATTAATCCGCATCACTCCTTGCATAAAACCCCGGACTAAAGAATGCGTAGGAAGTGGTCTTTGAAATAAAATTGATAAGGCTGAGACTTGGCCCTTAATAGTACTCAGGGCCAACTTCATCTCTACGCCTACTTGTAGAAAGGCAAGAATTCTGCCTATAATATATCTCCAAGGGTGCCAACCCTTGGATTCACACCAGGAAACATAAGCTTTCCAGACTCTATAATATATAGCTCTAGAAGCTGGCTTCCTAGCATTAAAGTAGAAATAACTGCCCTGGAAAGCCCACGTCTTTTCAGAATGTGGGTCTCAATAGCCAGGCCGTTAAATTTAGCATTCGTAAAGTAGGATGGAATATCGGCCCCTGTGAGAGCAGGTCTGGCCTTAGTGGAAGGGACCACAGATCCTCCACTGCCATCTTTACGGCCTCTGGGCCATGCTGGTGCTGCCAGAATTACCGGTTTTCTTTCCAGCTTACTCCTGCAAAGAAGTCGAGGCAGTAACTGAATAGGGGGAAATGCATAGATCAGTAAAAGCTGATCCCACAGTATCACCAATGCATCTGTTCTGCATGCGAATGGATCCTTTGTTGTGGACACAAAGTTGACTAACTTTATGTTGCACCGGATACTAGAAAATCTACATCCGGAGTCCCCCATCCTTGACAAACAGCCCGAAACATGTCGGGGTGAATAGACCATTCCCCTGGGAATAATCTGCTGGCGGCACATTTAGTGCGCGTGCCAATTCTCTATTCCCGGAATGAAGACTGCCGATGGGCACGGAATATTTCTTTCTGCCCAAGTTAGAATATGGTTCACTTCTCTCTGCACTGAGAGATTCTTAGTGCCCCTTTTGGGGATTGATATAGGCCACAGCCATGGCATTGACAGATTGAATCCTGTCAGGACAATCCCTTAACCTGGAAGTCCAGGCTTTTAGAGCCAGAGGCACTGCCCGAATCTCTAGGATGTTGATGGGCAAGGCTCTTTCGGTTCTTGAACACTGTCCCTGGACAGTTGTCTTCTCTGTCATTACCACTTTCCAGATAAGTGGTCTGAAGGATTTACCCTTTAGGACATTCTTTAGTAACCACCAATTGAGGCTTTGGGACACCCTTGGGGACAGCCGCATTGGCAAGTCCAAAGCTTGGATCGTTTTGTTCCAAGCAAATAGAATACTGTTTTGCAACAGTCTCGAATGGAACTGGGCAAAGGGAACTGCTTCGAATGAAGCCACCATCCTTTCTAACAACCTCATGCAAAGGAGAATGGAGGGACCTCCTTTTGACCTGACATTCCGCACCAACTCTTATGGAGTTGTGGGGGGTTTTTGGGGGGTTTTTTTCTGGGCAAGAAGACCCTTTTTCTGGGCTGTATCTATGATCAGACCCAAATACTGCAGCCCTTTTTTAGCGATTTTAATGGAGACTTTACTAGGTTGAGAACGCAACCCAGACCTTTCCAGGTAACTGGTTGTAATGCGTACACCTTACTCCGAACAGCGATTGGTCTATTAGCAATAGATCGTCTAGGTATGCCAAGACTGTTTAAGCCCTGTGCCCTTGACCTGGCTACAGGTGGGGCTAGCACTTTTGTGAACACTCGAGGTGCTGTAGCTAGCCCGAAGAGCAAGGCTATAAACTGAAATGCTGCTGTTCTACTTCGAACCGCAGAAACCTTTGGTGAGCAGGAAATATATGGGCATGCAGATATGCATCCCTGATGCCGCTAGGCGCCAGAAGTTTTCCTCCTTGCAGGATAGAAACTACTGACTTGATCGACTCCATAGAAAGGAGCGGATCTTCAGGAACTGATTTAGATTCTTTTAGATCTAGAATGGATCTGTTGAATTCTTGCGTAGCTCTGTACATGTACAGGAAACGCATGAAAAAGGCAGTGAAGGTTCCAAGGAACCTAAGAAAAAACAGAACTATCAGCTGACTCTACTAGAGGTAGCTTGAAAGAGGCACAAATCATCTCTGTAAGAGGTTTGTACCAGCAATTTCTCAGATTGCGAGGCTGAAAAAAAGTTCAACTCTAGTTGTCTCCTCTGCAGAGGAGTACTTGGTTTGCCTTTCTTCCTGATTACCTGAGGGTAATCCTTCATCCTCTACCCACTGTTCCCTTGAGAAGGGATCCCAGGTGGGGGAGGGGGATCTAACATGCTTCCCAACCTTGGATAGCGGATGCGATTAAAGTCGCTAATTTTCCTTCTAGGTTCTGCAGGGCGGAGGAAAAACTCATTTTCAATCCTGTATACAGGGGCTGAATATTTTCTTTTCTTAGGCTTAGTTTCCACTATTGCAACCTCAAAGTTGCGTGATTTTACCGTGATCTTTTGCCGCCGAGAATACGTCGGGGCGCGATTTTGATGCAACAGGAAACAATGCCTGTGTATTCTAGAGGTCTATGGACCTCAAGTCGCATCAAAGTGGTACCAAGTAGTGCAGGGACTACCTTGAAGTCGCACAGATCTGAACAGTACTCCTTGGAAATCATGCCCTAGAGTCTGACGGTGGAGGCCGTCACCGCTGCCTAGAGGCAGCTGCCCCTGCTTTAAAAAACCAAAGAAGGGACCTGGACTTTCAGCTTACTCTGTTAGGAGTAGTATAAAAAGTGGAATGAACCATCTCTGTAAGAGTTTGTACCATCAATCTGTCAAATTGTGAGGTTGCATAAGGTTCATCAACTGTTTCCTCCGCAAAGGAAAATTTGGCTTGCCTTTGCCCGTGATCACCTGAGGATAACACCTCATCCTGTGCCCACTGTTCCCTTGGAAAAAGGGGGTTTGAGGTGGGGGAGGGGGATCTAGCATGCTTCCTATCCTCTTGGATGGAGAATGCGATTAAAGCCGCTAATCTTCCTTCTAAGCCCAACAGGGCAGAGGAGAATGCATCTTCAGTCACATACACAGGGGCTGAAGTGTGAGAAGCAGTTGCACCACCAATTGCTTCCAATGACTCACCTTGGCGTGCCATGTCAGGTATCTTCGGAGAGGATGACAGTGTGGAGGCATGACTGGAGTTCCCAGCGCCTGGGGGTGGAATCCTTGGTACCTTTGTGGTACACAATCAAATGTGCTAAGCACAACAGCAGAGGCACTTTAACAAATTATGGTATTTGCTGAACAATAGTTTTAGTAAAAGAAAACAATTTCACCATAAGGATCAGCCTTTGATGCTGAGTACCATAATATTTCCTGTGCTGGAAATGCCTGTTTACACGACTTTACATGCCCAGCGCTCCTGTGTCTCTTAGTGTGACAGACTTCTGTCTTCAGCATATGAACTGAGAGCGTCTGTGTTAAGCCTCAGGTGAGAACCTGATTACACATAAGTGTCAGCTGTTACCGCACCTCTCCAGGAGGAGAGGGGAATTTTTATCAGCAGTGTTTGTTAAGCTCCTAGTTTTAAAGGAAGACTTCACTTTATACAAAAAAATGCAAATGGCTGGTTTTGTATGTTCATAAACTACTGCTGTAACCCCTTTAGATCCCTCAGAAGAGGAACACCATCTGTTCAATTAAGAACTCCCCTCTGGCTGCAGGGACCACACCTGCTGCTATAGCCAGACACAGAGCTGCTGAAAAAGGCATCGTACTAGGTAAGTGTAATATACTCCCTCTAGAGGAGACATTTTAAGGCATACAGATATTATATATATATATATATATATATGTGTGTGTATTTTTTGGAGAAAAAAGGCATAGGTGGACTTTTTACAGCTTCTCCCCTTACCTTATCCTCGCTGCAGGATACTGCTGATTTAACAGACAGATCCAACCTTCACCCATCACGGTGGGCAGCGTAGTTAAACCTTCAAAGACTGGGGCCCTTCTTAATAGGGGTTCCGCTCCTTTGGACCTGTATAGCACCCCTCAGGAACAACTTTAGGTAATATGAAAAACCAAAAAGAGTCCTGGTTCCTAGGGTCCAGCTCTCAAAGAGAAGCTTACAGGCAAAACCTTGTTATTCAATGCGAGGTCCAGGTACCATCCTATGGCCTCAGTTCGAGGATGGATCCGGTTGTGGAGGCTTTTTTAAATTCAGCATGGATCCCTCCCTGGAGCTCCTCAGAGCACATCTTCACTCGTGACCAACACCTTAGACACTGGCGAAAAAACTGAGGACTCTTGGAAGGAGGAGGGGTTATATAGGGGAGTCAACTTCCTGTATTGGTTATACCAGTGTCAACACCTGAAGGTAGGCCCATAACCCACCAAGTAATTACTTGAGGCTCTGTGTCCTATGATGTACGATAAAGAAATTCTGTTTTTATATAAAGATATGTCGACTGTTTCAGTCCCAAAATCCTCCAATGGAGAAGCCTGAGGAGTCACCAGAGGAGATTTCCTTCACTTTGGAAAGATTTCATTTACTGTTGTGTCCATAGGACATAAATAACTGAAATCTCCCTTATGGGTAGAGCTGGCAAAAAAAACTCAAAAAACCTACAGGGGTTTTAACCATTCCCTAATCAAACCAAAAAGAAAAAAAAAATCTTTAAGGTGGTTTTAAACCCTTACATATACCCACTGAGGTGACAAGCCTTAAGTCAGTGGTTCTCAACTTGGGGGTCGAATGATGATTTGCCAGGGGTCACTGAATCCCGGGCTGTTCCTGAAGCCCACACTGCTCTCTTTTTGGGGCTGGAGGAGACCCTATCTCCTGATTTTGGCATAGGTGTCACTGCTACGAGACACCACAAAGTCAGAGACACAGTGAATCTGGAGACACAGTGAATCTGGAGACACAGTGAATAACACTACCTGTGATTAGTTTCCATTAAAAGGCCCCGCTACAGTTCTCAGATCAGCAGATGACCTTGATCAAGAGCACCTAAGTTGGCTGATCAGAACTCCCCGCCAGCACTGCCACTCATCCCAACTCCCCGCCAGCACTGCCACTCATCCCAACTCCCCGCCAGCACTGCCACTCATCCCAACTCCCCGCCAGCACTGCTACTCATCCCAGCTCCCTGCCAGCACTGCTACTCCTCCCAGCTCCCCGCCAGCACTGCCACTCATCTCATTCCCTCTACCCCCCAACCAAGGAGTAAGAGAAGGAATATAAATAGAGAATACCTGGAAAGGAGAGGAAAAGAGGGGGAGGAACAAAAAAAAAAAAAAAAAAGAGAGAAAGAGGGGAAGAAAGGAGATCAAAGAGAAAGAGTGATACATCCTAAAATGTACCATAAGGAGTTGTAATACTGTATGAGTGGAAGGGACTCAGGGAGCGCTAAATATCCATGGGTTAGGGGTGCAAATTACTTTGGGTGCTTGGGTGCTGACAACCCAGGCTACAAAAATAAGTTTACTGTTAGGGGTCACCACAACTTGGGAAATTTTATCAAGGGGTCACGGCACTAGAAAGGTTGAAAACCACTGCCGTAAGTGATACTCAGAGATGAAACAAATCCTCGTACATAAGTTGTACCTGTTTATGTGCAGCCCTCTCTACTGTACAGCGCTCTCAAACATACAGATCAAAGGCTATTTCTCAGCTCCAGAAGGAAGGGATCGGGCATCATACATTGCACAGCATGAGGTACAGAGCTCAGTGTAATCTGAAACCTGAGTGGAGGGAATGGACCCAACCCCCCCTACACAATGTCAAAGGGAAACAGACTGCTGAGGCTGTCAATCACCTGCTGTATTTCAGGGGACGGGGCTGTCACAGAAAATTGTCTGGTGTTGACTCATGCAGAGAGAAGTGGCTCATGTAGATAGCAAAGGAAGGAGACAGCAGTGGGAAATTACACTCTGTACTTTGGATCGAGGAAAGTACACACTATAGAACAGTGGTTCTCAACTCCAGTCCTCAGGACCCACCAACAGGCCAGACAATAGCAAAAGAGAGAAAAAAGTAACTCCTGCGCACAGGTGGATCACCAAGTATAGTACATAAACATAGGCCTTGCTGCCCTCAAGGATGGGGATCCTAGTAGAAACCGAAACAAAAAGAAGACAAGGGCGCACCAGCCTTGTGCATTAACTTTAAAACATTTATTAAATTAAAAATAATAAAAAGAAGTGACTCACAAGCGATTAGTGGAGGAGGCACAGCATAAAATCGCACCAGTGGACAGTCTGCGATTTGAGATGAGCGAAAACTTTCAAGGGGTCATGGAGGAACGCACAGACGTTGCAATCCGCTAACGCGTTTCGAGGGGAGAGTCCCCTCTTCTTCAGAGCTATGCAGTGCAACCTACCTCGGCGAACCTCACTTATAAATGCCTGCAAGCCAATAAGACAGGGATGGGCTGCGGGGCTCCTCCCCCTTTAAAGAGTCCCTCCCTCCTAAGTCCTCTAATCCGGCATACCATATACGTATAAGGGCATATGCAGACACGTGAACACAACATACATACACGTGCATGCATACATACGCAAAAAAAAAAAAAAATAATCAGTTAATAGATACATCAATAGGAAGTGAACTGCAGCGCACTGTGCATACAGACTGAAAGGCGACATGCGATGTCTAAAGAGCACCAGATAAAGACCACAATAAATGTTACCAATCACACTGCCAGATGTACATTGCAGTAGACATTGTAAATCACAGTGGATGAGAATCACCACCTCAAGGACTTACTCAAAAACAATGTTACCAATCCCACTGCCAGATGTACACCGCAGTATTATAGATCATAATGGATGAGAATCGCCACCTCAACACCTCACTCATCAGGTCGCAACATATGCACAGTGAATGGACATATACATGTACTTACACTGGCATTGTAGTAGTAGGTGCCTGTGGAATGCCTTCACATCCGCTGTACATCAAGCCGGTAGTCGCAGCATGTCTATAGTGACGAGGGACGCACGCCACTGTGCTTGCGTTCCAAGCTACAGGGGGAAGAGGTGGAGTCTGCGTGCCACACTGGAGGAGGGAGGCAGGGCTGACATCTCCCCCTCCGTATGACGCGCAGTACGCTGGCCGTGCAGGCGGCGTGGGGCAGCCTAGTGACGTGCAGCTAGGGGCGGGGCCAACGTGTGGGGAGCCATAACTTTGGGGGAGAGTATTATTGGGGGAGATGCAGACTAGAATACTGCAATCACTGAGCAGCAAATGATATCACCTGTGATGTATTTCAGTTATCTTGCAAACCTGGCCTGTTAGTGGGTCCTGAGGACCGGAGTTGAGAACCACTGCTATAGAAGGATATACTTTGTTCATTTTTTAATGTCTGAGGTTTGCAACCTCTTCTAAATATTCTTTAACCACTTGCTGACCGCAATATGTACATATACATTGCGGTTTACGGCAGAAGATATCAGCCATAACCCCGTAATCATTTTTTGCATCCGGCGGCTGGCTTTCTATTGAAACCATTCCGACATCCCCTTCTGCTGCTTGCCAGTGATTCTCGAGCTTACAGTTTCTGCAGCTTTGGCCGAGAAACGTTCCGACGGTGCGGCCGGCTGCTCTTATAGGTGATAAAAGAGTAGATAGTCTTTGATCGCCGCTATGGCCTTGGAGGACCAGAGTGACATCATGATGTTACTTCCGGCCCAGGCTGGAAGTAAATAATTTTTTTCTATTCTTTGCTTTTAAAGGTAAAGAAGACCTTTGACTCCAGATCTCTCCATAAAGCGGACCTGTCATCCATTTTTCTATTACAAGGGATGTTTACATTCCTTGTAATAGGAATAAAAGTGATTAAAAAAACAAAACAAAACAAAAAAAAAAAAACGGGCTAGTCTAAGACAAATTAAAAAAAAAAAAAAAAAAAAAAAAAAAAAAAGTTCTTATTTTTTTTAAGAGACCCAATCCCTCTGTGCTTGCGCACAGGACCTTTGCTTTCATGATGCCGCTTTCACTAAGGTTCTATAACAAACCTCTGAGGGCTTCACAGAACAGCTGTATTTACACTGATAAATTACACACAGGTGGGCTCTATTTACGAATTAGGTGACTTTTGAAGGCAATTGGTTCCACTAGATTTTAGTTAGGGGTATCAGAGTAAAAGGGGCTGAATACACATGCACACCACACTTTTCAGATACTTATTTGTAAAAAAAATTCCTTCCACTTCACAATTATGTGCCACTTTATGTTGGTCTATCACATAAAATAGCAATAAAATATATTTACATTTTTGTTTGTAACATGACAAAATGTGGAACATTTCAAGGGGTATGAATACTTCTTCAAGGCACTGTATATACACATTGCTGACTTACAGTGTGAAACTGTTTGACTTCAAACCACTTCAGGATGCCAGGCAGTTTATAGGCTGTGGTAAATGTTGTCCGCTCTATCCACATTGTCTGTGAGATAAAGAACATAACATATCAGCTAAATACTCACCACAGTTAACATACTTATAGAATTTTCAGTTTAAAAAAACAAAACAAACATATCAATCATAAAATGGGAAGTAACAAAAACTAAAAGAATGAAAATATGAAGGTTTCCCCTACAAAACCTAAGAGATAATCATTTTATCTTCTAATTTGTACAAGCAATCAACTGAACTATTTTTGCCTTGCGATGGACATATTCTTTGGATGCCATTGTTTTTTTTTTTTTTTTTACACATTACTGCAGACCTGTATTTTGGCAGGTAAGACTGGATCACAGGACCATAAAAGTTATAAGTGTCACCTAGGCTTTTTACCTAGGTGAGGGGCTTGAGGACATGTGTAGACCTGTTTTACTCAGGTCTTGGTAGGTCCTGGTTTCGGTCTGGAGCTTGTAGACTTCATAGAGAATTGGGGGGGGGGGGGTGTTTCAACCCATAGATCCACATTCTGTGCACAACCAGCTCCCACTGACTGTGCACAATACTTTTTAGTTTGCGAGTGACTGTCCCCTAGGGCTCCACCCTCCCCAGGAGTCTGTGTGGCTGCAAGAGAGCAGCCAAAGATGAATGTGTTGCCAGAGATGCATGTGTGCACAAGATTTTGAGCACTGTCTACAGCAGGGGTCTCCAAACTTTCTAAAATCACCAGTTTATGGTCCTACAGGGTTTAGAGGGGCCAGGACTAGGGTTGCCACCTTTTCTTCAAGCCAAACCCTAACACTTTAGAGGCACACAGCAAAGGGGAGCACACAGGAGCCCGGGTGCAGCAGAAGGAGGAAGCTAGACAGTCGGCAAAGGCCCCCTGGAAGCTACGCCCACAGTCCTGTCTGAATAATGTGTCCGGGTTGCAGGCCAATACCTCCAACATCCTCTGCCAGGGATACAGTACGTGAGGATGAAAAGCCGGAAACTGTAGGTGAGGGAAGGGGGAATGGGAGAGGAGGGGAACCACCGATCGTCCTTCCCATCATCCCCTGAATGGTACTGAGTACCCCAACACTGCCCATCCCTCAACCACAGTCTGGTCTGAATAATGTGTCCGGGTTTCAGGGGGGATGAAACCCGGACACATGATTCAAAACCCGGACTGTCCGGGTGAATCCTGGACAGGTGGCAACCCTAGCCCGGACTGTGGCCATTGGGAATAGAAAATGCCCAAATGTCAGTGGAACTAAACAATGCCCCATCATTGGTTTTAGTGGAAGGAACAGTGCCCTATTGTTGATATCAGTGGGGGGAATAGTGTCCCATAATTAGTGTCAGTTGTGGATGGAATAGTGCCCCAAGGAACAGACAGAAATGAGCTAAGGGCCACATCTGGCTCCAGGGCTGTAGTTTGGAGACCACTGATCTAGAGCAGTTGTTCCTAACCTCAGTCCTCCCAAATAAGGCCAAATTTGAAAATTTCCCTTTGATGATATAGCTCTCATAAATACAAAACCATTGACACTGATTTAAAGGTCCTGTACAAGGTTATTTACAGGTTAGGAACCACTGGTCTAGAATAACAAGGACCCAAGCCTGTGGGCCACAGCAATGTTGCTGCAAAAGCAAGCCAAGAGGCTGAGTATGTGTTTTGTAGATTGCTGTCAAATCTCTGCATAGGAAACCCATATGTATTGTGAAACTTGTGGCAAATGAAAGCCTTAAAATGAAGAATTGGCAAGTGTCTGAGCCCTTGGAAATGCTACGCTTGAGCTAATCTTCCCACAAGATATATAGATATCTTAGCTCTCCATCCTATCATGTGCTAGGAAATGTTTGAATCAGGCAGCTTCAAGTTTAGACTGGACAATTTTCCTGCCATTTGTGGGACTTAGTCATACAGAAAAATGGCTGCGCTCATTCCTATCTTGGTGTATGTGCCTGAGATGACCTTCACTGTGCTTCTTGCAGAAATAACACAAAAGGAATTGGAGAAAACTTACCTTTTAGGATGCAAAGAGAAAAAACAAAAGAAACAAACCTAACCTGCATTCTAACCCATTCCCACTCTGTCCAAGTCATTATCAAAATATACTCACTGCAAATTCATTATCAGGGTCTTTTTCGCCTTTCCTGAAGGGTCGGGAATATGAAAAACTTTGTAACTCATTATACCGATAATAGCTGAAAAGAAGAAATACATGAATTAAGCAACATATCACACAGATCCAGTACAGAAAGCCCCAGACGAGGTCACAAAAACTGGACGGAGAACATAGGGCCTTCTTGTTACTTTCCGGAATTACCTGAGAATCTGTTCTGGCACCAGCTTGTCCTTGTACCGCGGTGGGAGGTTCATCATGGGTTTCACACTGAAACATTGCACATCTTCATAATAGTTAAGAATAACAGAGACAAAGCAGGTACTTGTGTGGTGGGGCAGAGTTGATGGGAGACCACACAGAAAACATACATCTAGACTTATGAACAAAGGATGATGTTTGTCCCTTAGGAGTTCGACTTTTTGACCAGCTGCTATATAGTGCTATGAATTTTTAGCTTTTGCACATGCAACATAACATGATGCTGAGCTTTAAAAACAAAGGTTTTCAAATCTGTGACAAAAACATGTTTCTGATCACCGTGCTAAATGATTTGTCCAATTAGTGAATATCCCAAAAGACCATCACATTACCAGGGGTGAGTCTAACTTTATTCATAATCAGGTTCTGCCTCTTGTATCTCTTGACAGAGATCTGAGTTCAGACAAGGTACCCAAACACCACTTAAAATGGCAGGCGGTAGAGCAGTGGTTCCCAACCTCAGTCCTCAAGTATCCTGAACAGGTCATATTTTCAGGGTTTTATTCACCTTGCACAGGGTCTTTACATCAATGTCAATGAATTGGTATTTATGACAGCTCAGCTATTTTATCTATAAGAAATGCCCAAAACATGACCCGTTGGGGGGTACTTAAGCACTGAGGTTGGGAACACTGCAGTAGAGGAAGGCTTATGAATCCAGCCCAACTTTAAGTCTTGCACAATTTTTCAGGCTCCTCTCCTGTACTGAAAATGTTAGTTTAATTTCAGTGCACAGTGTAAGCTTCTCACAGTGGGGTTGACCTACTAAAACTGGAGAGTGCAAAACCTGGTAAAGCTGTGCATAGAAACCAATTGGCTTCCAGGATTTTTGTCAAGGCTTAATTGAACAAGCTGAAGTTATAAGCTGATTGACTACCATGCACAGTTGCACCAGGTATTGCACTCTCCAGTTTTAGTAAATCAACCCCAATGTGTATTTGAAGCTGCTGCAAGTCAGATGGAGCCCACCTAATGTCCTGGCTGCAGGACATCTAGCATATTCTGATCTCCCCAGCATCACTGATCCTGTCCCATCCATTAATTTGTTCATGCATTCCTAGCCCACCCCATTCTTTCAAAAAATGGAGGATCAGAATCCCATGAGGGCAGTCTGCATGCATAATGATGATGTCATTGGGTCTTAATAAAAGTATGGAAAATAAATTGGAAAGGGTGTACAGTATTTAAATATGGCATTAGCATGTTGATGGAAGGGGGAGGGGACTGGGAAAGGCAAAATATAGACAGACTATACTTCAGCTGATGGATGTACTTTGTGTGTGTCCAGCAGCGATCACCGCAGTTAATCGCTGACTGTGTGGACAGCAGACAATAGCTGTGGCTGCCGGTGACCTTTCATTATAGTGAATGGGATTGGCAGCCACAGATAGCTGCTCCCAGCATCAGCAGGAATCAGAAGATTCCTGTCGCTGCAATTCACACCAGGCCAAATCGCCCATGCAAATGCTGCCTTAAAGTGGCTGTAAACCCGCCAAGACAACTTTAGCTCTTCATAATGTAGATAACACAGGCAGCTGATCGCTGCCTGTGAAAGTGTACTCACTGCTGTAGTTTTAATGTAAATTGTCCTGTAATCGAAAATGACGTCATGCGCGATTGCGCAGTAAGATGTTTCATTAACGGCACCTAAAGTGTGCCGTTTCTGTATTCCCTGCATGTCGGGACATTTCTATGGATGAGCTTCCCCTCTGAATGGCACAGAGGAGAAGTCTCACGATGCTGTTCTGATGATCTCCTTTCTGATATGGCGCATGCGCGAGATTTCGAAAGGGAAACAGAGTAAGGGCGGAAGTGACGTCCAGAACACAAACAATGGCGCGGCCAATACCCCCGTATTGTATGTGAAAATTGAAAAAATAAGAAAAATCGGCCGGGGTTTACTTCCTCTTTAAGCTCATCTAAGCACATTCCACCAGTTACTATGCATTTCAAATGCAAACTAGATTACTTGGACTTAAATGATCAAAAAATGATTTCCTGAATATTTAAAGAATGCACAATTTCTGTAAATAAAAACGACCCCTCAGCTAGAACAATGAATTTACTGTACTGGATACATTGCTTAGGAGAGTTTCTGATGTCATCCCCAGGCGGTGAACTGCTGGACAGCTTCTCGGCATTAGGGAATTGAGTCAGGAGCCAAAGGTTGAAATCCTCCAGGCGTTCGTAGTCTTTTCCCCGGTATATGAAGATTTTGTTCTGAAAGAAGAGCCAGACATGCCAGCATTATCCTAACAGAAAAAATGGAAGCCACTCACCAGTTATATAGGAATTATAAAGGCATGGGGTCATTTTAAAAGGGACTTTCCATGAAAAATGGAAGGTCTGCTTTACAGTCAGTCCTCCCAGCCTCGTAAACAAAAAAAGCTTGGAAAAAATTAAACATTTACACAAATAATAATAATAAAATAAATTTACATTGGCCATGGCTGCTGACACTTTCGGGAGGTGGAGGCCTCACTGTTGCCTCCCAGGAAAGCTGGAAACCCCCAAGAATACACTGCAGCCTATTGCATTCTAGCAAGATTTCAAGCACACAGCTTTTGAAGGGTTCACACCTATGCCTCCTGAAAGGGCCCCGAGTCAAGGCTGAGGTAAGTATATTTTTTTCATCTTATTTTTGTAAATGCATCTTTTTTTTAGGTTTTTTTCCCCTCGAGCTATTTCATTTGTGGGAGGACTGACTGTAGAGTGGACCTTCAATTTGATGGAAATTCCACTCTAAGGACCATCTAAAGATAGGTTTATGAGCACCATGGGTTATCTAAATATACAGCACAGCAGAAGTCTGCACTGAAGCTCCATTTGTTTGAAAACCTTGAGATTGAGGCTTCTGGCAAGTAGAGTCAACGTGATGAGCCATCCATTTGTTTATTTACATTTTGCGTGTGAGCTACTGAGTCCTGTAAATGACCTTCTTTTGACAAGTGAAAAGGAAAGTCTGAAAAACATGAAAAATTGTCTAAAGCTCCACCTGGTGGCTCAAAAAGAGAATGCAAAATATGATGTTTTATTTCAGAGAAAATTGAGTACTGTCCGTGATACTTTTTTTATTTGCACTAACATACAATTTTTCAGGACAAGCTTTATAACCCATTATAACAGAGGATGAAACTCTGAAAGGAATATTCCAACAACCCCCATTATTGGCTTTCAGACAACCACCCAACCTCAGACACAAACTAATCATCAGGAAACTTCACTCTGATTATGAAGTCACAAATAATGGAAGCAAAACCCTGCAATAAAAAACGCTGCAATTTATGCAACCAGATCAATCTATCCAAAAGTGTCACACACACAAATGGGACCTTCAGTATCAGGGGATCTTACAGCTGTACCTCCAGTAATGTTGTGTACCTCATCCAATGCAAAAGGTGCAACAAAGGATCTTATGTTGGTGAAACAGGACAGAAGTTGCAAGTGAGGATGAATTTGCACAGACATACCATCAAAGAACATAAAGAAGACAGTTTATGCACACCTGTGGGACATCATTTCTCACAACTGGACCACACTATAGAAGACCTCAATATTTTAGTTCTTAAAGGGAATTTCAGAACTATCCAGGAAAGGAAAACGTTTGAACTAAGAATGATACTTCTTTTTGACATGAAAAATAATGGCCTGAATTTAGATATTGGTTTCGTTACACATTATGCTAAAGTTTTACGACTCCCTCTGTGACTAGTATCTCCCCCTGCATTCTATAGCTCTCCCTCTGTCTTATCTCGCTAACTCTGCTGCTATCTGTATTACCATTGATTTGTATGTGTTTGGTTTTCTCTTTTTTTTTTCTTCTTTAACATTCTGCTTAAAAATTTGTGAATCAGTACTGCTTGGACCTTGAAGAAGGGGACATACCCCGAAAGCTTGTCCTGAAAAATTGTATGTTAGTGCAAATAAAAAAAGTATCACGGACAGTACTCAATTTTCTCTGTCACAATTGCACTAATACGGCTACAATCAAATCAAGTATGTTTTATGTCAAAATTCATCTCTCTATCTATCTATCTATCTATATATTTATAGTTTTTTTCTGACCATAAAAATGAGAATTGTAGATTACCACTAAACACTGTTAGGATTCCTTCACTTAGAGCACAATACTGTACAAAATTCCCCATTACTCAGCTCTGATTGAGAGTTAAAAGGACCTACTGAATCTGTTTTAAAACCGCACCATGCTGCAGCTGCCTGAATACATTAGCGGGTAGTGGTGGAGATGACTTCATCCATGTTGTTAGCATGGATGGGTGAATCAATCTGGCTTCTCACAATTAGCCTGGGAGTTGAACGAGATAAAAACCAGCAGTCTATGATCAGCTTAAGAAGAGCCTTATTGTTTATAGCAAAGTTTTCAAGTACTAAGAAAACTGAAGGTGCTGTCCTTAGCAACCCATGTATTACTTTTCAATTTCAAGTTAATGTTGATGAACATTTGACTGGTTGCTAAGGATGGGGAGGTGACACCACTTTTCAGCTCTTCTCGGGAGGTGACACCATTTTTCCACTCTACTCTGATATCTATAACCAAACTGCTAAAAGGATGACATTACAGAAATAAGGAGGGAGGGAAGTACAGAAACTTTTTTTTTTATCTATATCAAGTAATATTGTATTTCATACCCTCAGGAAAGATGGGAAACCTTGGCCATAGTATCCCACAGCAAAATACTCTGGCTGCAGCCTCAGGGATCGCATGATGTTCTGGTAGAAAGTAGCTTGCTTGTTCTACAGAAACAAAGATGGTTAATAGCAATTAAAAATATTAACAATACAGACATAATTTGGCCACTTATGATGAGTAGAAGTGTAAATATTCAGCTGCCTTCGTGTATATTCAGAATCGCACAGAGAATATTATACTGCCTTGGTCTGTGCACATACACACCATCCATTAAGAACTGTTTACTTTTCTTTGCATGTATACAAACCCCCCTCCTCCTTACAGTGTTTCATGCAACCTGGGCCAACCTTTAGTTAATGCATTCTTGCATTATACTAATCAATTAAATTTACCATAAATGCAGCATGTAGGAACTTTTTCCAATGTACCACAATGCAAAAATGTTGACCATGTGTTTTCCTGCATTGATGTACATAGACTGAATTACATAACAATACATTCAGTAAGAATTACCATATCTATAGGCATATAACACGCACCTTAATTTTAGAAGGGAAGTTTTAGGATTTTTTTTTTTTTTAAATAAGGAATCTTGAAGAAAAAAAAGGGTCAGTGCCCATCAATGCAGTCTGATCAGTGCCCATCTGCAGCCTCACCATTGCAGCCTGGTCAGTGCCCATCTGCAGCCTCATTATTGAAGCCTAGTCTATGCCCATCTGCAGCCATTTTATTGCAGCCTGGTCAGTGCCCGTACGCAGTCTCACCATTACAGCCTGATCAGTGCCCATCTGCAGCCCTATCAGTGCTCATCTGCAGCCTCATTATTGCAGCCTGATCAGTGCCCATCTGCAGCCTCACCATTGCCCGTCAATGCAGCCTGATCAGTGTACATCTGCAGCCTCATTACTGCAGCCTGATCAGTGCCTATCTGCAGCCTCACATAAGATAACATAGAGCGAGGATCTCCAGTTTACTCGGCTGCCTCTTTAATACGAAGTCCCACCTCCTGGATCGGCTTCTATGATAGACAGAACACTGGTCCAATGCCGGCCCAGGAGACGAAGGCTGCCGAGTAAACAGGAGATTCTCACTGTATGTAATCTGTCGGCACTTGACCCCCCCCCCCCCCCCCTCTCGTCCCCTCTGAGGTTTCCCAATGCAAGTATTGGCGTATAACACACACACACACACTATTTGCACCCGATTGTACGGTAATTTTAACAGAGAGCTGATAAGCTTCCCTTTCCTGGAGAAAGTGACATTGCAAATGTCTTCCTAGGTATTTGGTCATGTGGTCCCTGCGGATGGGGTGGATCAGGGTCCACACATGGTTTCCCCCCTGAGATTTACCTCAGTTTTTGGGCACTTTTTCAAAGCTGGTGCCATGACTACTGCCCCAGGTTGGCACGTTCTATGGAGCCACCCTTGCATGCAGGGGCTCGAGTTGTGTCTCCATACACTGTGTTCATACAGTCCTGTAGCCTAGGATGGCAAAGCACTCCCTCCTTTTCCCTTCTCTGAGTTAACAGACTGACTTGAGACTGCACTGTCCACTGCTAACTCTTTCCTGAGAGAGCAGGAGCCAGCAACTTTGAAAGTTGTAAACAGCAAATGCTGGGGGAAGTATTTTAACAAAGTTTACTGAGTATTATTTTTATTGCGCTCAGACCCCATTCACACTTGGCGATTTGGAATTGCCACGATTCCAATTCGCATGGCAATCACTGCAAAAAGTGTGATGCACGTTAGATGCCATTCATTCTAAATGGCACCACAAACGTGGTACCATTTTGCTGTGATTGTCATCTGACAGAATCTCACTGCAATCGTACCTTTAAAAATCATGTCAAGCTTGACGCCCAAAAGGGAGCAGGAGCTTATTTTGAGTGACAAACACACATTGGGCAGTCCGTTGGAAGTATTTATACGCTTATTAAGCTTTAGGGTTTTTTTCCTGGGCTGGGAAGGGGAGGAGATCAGTTCTGTAGGAGGAGAGGAATTCCTCAGGTGTAAAAAACGGGAGTATCCCCCATTGAAGTTTATGGAACCAAAAATGCCTGGTTACGCTCAAAGAAAAGCTCATTTACTTTTTTGAGTGCAGGGCATAGGACAACTGTGTGTACAAGTGCAAACAGTGACAGTTAGAAAAAAAATTGGATTCTGCATAGTCAAGAGCAGGGAAACTAACAGAAAAATGCTCAAGTGTGAATGGGGGCTAAGAGCTATCAACAATACTAACACAAGCATAGAATCACTCACCAGCAGGTCACTCAGAGCCTCGTAGTGGAAGATTTGGTTTTCATACATCTCTAAAAGCTCTTTGCTGCGTATGATTGCCTGTTCCCACATCTGTTGCAGAGAAAAGACAAATGGTTAGCAGGAAACACAGGACTTCTCCAGGGCAGAGTCATTACACAAATAAAACGAATGGAAACCTACGGTGAGAGAAATACGGGGTTACATAGAGAACTCCAGATTAGAGCTTCAGAAAACAGCAAAGCCATTGTATTAAAACGACAGACAGGCAGGGCCGCTGATAAAGGGATACCCCCAGCCCTTCTAGTGTTTGGAGTCCGGGTGCAGGGTGCACCAGTTCAGCAAGGAGGTCAGTGCAGCAGGAGAAGATGAATCAAGGACAGGAGAGGGTGATCGGTGAACAATTACTGAACCGATCCCCGTGTGGCTCTCCCTGGAGCAGCTGAAAGCTGGCTTCTCCGGCTTCTCCTCCTCTCCCTTCCTCCGGCTTTCAGCTGCTGTAGAGAGAAACACACAGGGAAAATCAGTCCAGTAACTGCCCCCCCCCACTGCAACAATCACCCCCTCCTGTCCTCAATGCACTTTCCCCAGCTGCCTAGGCCCCTGTGAGCCCCACTCACCTCTCGCAGCTCTGCCAACTTCCCCTCCTCTCCCTCCCAATGGCTGATGTGGGTACACAGGGCGATCGGTTTAGGATGATGGGGGGGTCAGTAAATATGTCATATTCACTGGTCCCTTCCTTTTCTGAATGAACACAGTAATGCCGCGTACACATGACCGGACTTTACGGCATACTTGGTCCTGCGGACCGGAGTCCGTCGGACAATTCGATCATGTGTGGGCTCCAGCTGACTTTTTTTCCCCAAAAGTTTGACGGACCTAGAAATGAAACATGTTTCAAATCTTTTCGACGGACTCGAGTGCGGTCGAAAAGTCCGCTCGTCTGTATGCTAGTCTGATGGACAAAAACCGACGCTAGGGCAGCTATTGGCTACTGGCTATGAGCTTCCTTGTTTTAGTCCGGTCGTACGTCATCACGTATGAATCCGTCGGACTTTGGTTGATCGTGTGTAGGCAAGTCCGTGCATTCGGAAAGTCTGTCGTAAAGTCCGGTCATGTGTACGCGGCATAAGTAAACAGCACCGATCACTCACTGTGTTCATTCATAGCTGAAGCATAGTAAACTGTTTACTATGCTTCAGTTTATTAATTAACCGAAGCCTCTGTACAAAGGGCCTCCTGTTCATTCATCGGTCAGGCAGCTGAGGCTGCAGAGAAAGGATTGGGGATCTATGTTCTCAGTCAGTTCCTCTGTCTCAAAAGTGAGATATCAGGTGTCTGTTTAGTTCACAACCTTGAACTTTAAGCTTTAAGTCCTCAACATGTCACATTGCATAGAGAGACAATCGGAGGCTAATGCGTTTCGAGGGACTTTCCCTCTTCCTCAAAACCACAACTAGCACTGACTATGACCCGACAGCATAGACATGTAAAGGGAACTACAGTTACTAGAGGCTAGTAACCCATACAAGTAGGGGATGAAGGGATGAGAAGACACCAGCCCTCATCTCACCATCAGTCTACATGAAAGGTACAAAGTAAAGTCAGCTTGTGCTGTCTCTACTGCTGCTTGCAATGGACTGCAAGGCACCCAAGCAGGTAAGTTGTTGTGGCTCAGGTTAAAAATTTTCACTAAGGTCTACACGTGATTATTATCAGAATTGCTTTCTAAAGTTACTGTTCCATGTAGGCAAAGATGGGAGGCAGAAATTGATGCGACTATAGGGGATATATGGGATCAAATATTACAGAATGTACAGCTTGCCTCAATATCTCCTACCAACAGAGTGACTCAGCTTTTTTATCTTATATAGAGTTTATAGAGCTTTTCGTACCCCGGAGCTGTTGCAAAGGATTGGTAGGAGAAAAAACTCTGAATGCGCAAGATGCCCTCAATCTCCTGGATCCTTTATGCACTTCTTTTGGAGATGTCCAAAGCTATTTCAGTACTGGCAGGAAGTGCTGGATTGGCTAAACTCTGTATATACCAGGCTGACTCCAGATCCCGTTTTATGTCTTCTGGGATATGTAAACTCTAATAGCATGGATCGTGACCAGATAGTGGCTATTTTGAGATCTCATTTTATAGCACGTAAGCTGATAGCCTCTCACGGGGTTTCACCCAACCCTCCTACCCTTGGGGATTGGATTAGGGAGATGAACAAATATGTACTGTTTGAAAAAATTTGATTTTTCCTACAGCTTACCTGTAAAATCCTTTTCTTGGGGTACATCACGGGACACAAAGCAGCCATAATAATGACTATGTGGGTTATACGCCACCTATAGGTAAATGGACATTGGCATATAGTCAAACAGGATGTCCTCCTCTATATAACCCCTCCTACACAGGAAGTACCTCAAAGCAAAAAATATCACAAAAAAGAGGGGAGGGAGCTCTGTGTCCCATGATGTACTCCAAGAAAAGGATTTTACAGGCAAGCTGTAGGAAAAAAATCACATTTTCTTTATCGTACATCACGGGACACAGAGCAGCCATAATAATGGACATGTGGGATGTCCTAAAGCAATGCACTTGAGGGGAGGGAGACACAATCACAGAAACTGCCACCTGAGAAGGACTTCTTCTGCCGCCCGAAACATACTGTGGCCAAAGCAGTATCCTCCGTGGCTTTGATATCCATCTGGCAAATTTCTGTGAATGTATGAACAAAAGACCATGTAGTGGCCTTAAAATTCGGAGCCACTGACACCTGATAGCAGATGGCCCAAGATGTCCCCACAAGCCTGGTAGCGAGCGCTTTTACCAAAAAAAGGGATGGGGGACCTTGCCCTTTCAAGCCATAGGCTTGAATAATTAACTGGCGGATCCAATGAAAATAGATAACTTGGATGCCTCCTGCCCATCCCAGGCTCTACTGGCAGCACAAACCAGGATTCCTGACCTGTACTGACAATTCAAGTAATTCTAACCGTCTGAACTACCTCCAGAGTATGCAGTGATCTTACTCCTGCCAACTGAGGATTATAAAAGAAGGCAAGTCATTGTCTTGATTCAAGTGAAAACTAGACACCACTTTAGGTAATAAAGGTGGATGAGGACATAACATCACCTTATGATACAAGATCAAGAACAGCTCTTTGCATGAAAGAGCCGGCAGCTCTGACACTCCACTTAGTGAAGTGATAGGAACCAAAGAAGCCACCTTCCAAGATAAAAGGACTAACAGTCTCCCAATTGGTTCAAAAAGTGACCTTTGCTAGGACAGTCAAGAGCAAATTCAAATGCCAAGGACATAAGAGTGGCCTGACAGGTGGGACTTTCTAGGTTACACGCTGTATAAAGCATGCATCCAGGAGTGGGAAACAACGGCCTCTGGGAAAAAAATGGATAGGGACGAACTCTGACCCTTACCAGTAATTAAGGCCAATCTACTGATTGGGGAAAGAAAGAGAAACTCTCCCACTCACATATTTCTGCTGGTACCATTTTCTGGCTTCACCCCAGGCATAAAATATTTCCAAGTCATGTAATTGAAGCTCCCTGAAGCTGTCTTCCAGAGGTTCAACAGTGCGGAAATACAGGATTCAAGACCATTAGGTCCCACTGGACTGGGAGTGTCCAAGGAGCGACTCCCGTAAGACCCGCTATATCAGTGTACCAAGCACTCCCTGGCTAATTCGGCTAACACTATTATCAGTGTTATCACCTCCCGAATTCTTTGCAAAAGACGTGGCAGAAGTTGAAACAGAGGGAAAGCGTAAAATAAGGGAGAACTGGACCTTAAGGTGTTACAAGCACACCTACCCCTATTGCCAGTGGAACTCTCGTCCCGGATACAACCTGTTCGAACCTGTTGTAGAACTTGGAATTTAGTAGATCCACCTACCGAGTTTCCCCTGCCAATATTCTATACCTGGAATATGACCTGGCGATAGAGACAGCACTTGTACTGTACCAGACAGAATGAGGTTCACCTCCCTGAGCCGCATGACTCCTGGTGCCGCACTGGTGGTTGTTATATATGCCCCTGCAGAGGCATTTCCAGATAGAATCTACAAATGGTTTGTCCCATAATCCAGAGCAAGGCGTACTGGCCAAAAGTTCCAAGCTATTTATGGGCAGTATTCTCTGCTGTGGAGACCAAGTCCACTGAACTCTAGCCACCTTCAAACCAAGTGGAGAAACTGGCATGAGTGGTTATTATCTTCCAATTCCTGAAAGAAAGAATTCAACCCTTCTAGATTCCCAACCATCAACCAGCTGTGTAACACCCCGGGAACAGAGCCCTCCGGCAATCCAATGCCTGGATCTTCAAGCTCCAGACAGAGAGAATGATACTCTACCAAGACCTAAAGTAGGACTGTACATAAGGAACGTGCTTTGACCTAGATACAACTTTCTCCTGCAAAATGTATCAAAGGAAAATCTGGAGCAACTGCTTTCTGAGTGCAGGTTATTGAGGTATACTGAGATTGACACCCCCTGCATCTTTAGAAATTACAGAAATCTTTGATGAGACTGGAAACAACCCGGCTCATGAAGATGTGTGTTTACTGATGATAATGGGCCCCGCAATCTACCTCTTGCAGAAAGGTCATGACTGAACAGACCAAGCCTATCGGAAACAGAAGGATGCCAAGCGGATTGAGATCTTAAGACAGACCTCATGTCCCTATTCAGTTTTGAAACTGCTACCATTGAATTGTTTTACAATAATGAGCCCATAACTTCTGCTCCAAGAGCCAACGCAAGGCAAAGACTGACCAGACTAAGGAAGAAGCGAACCACATCAGAGACTGCTCTAAAATCCTATAGTCTGAGATACTCTCAAATACAGCAACCGCAGATGCCTCCCACACTTAGGAGGGAAACCTGGGCAGTCTCTCATCCAAGTACTAACCAGGCTTGATGCAAGATCAGGTGCCACAGTGGCTCAGATAACCCTGATGCCATTGGTCCAACAGGAGACGTAAACACCGCCAGACCACTGAAACTGAGGGCGGTGTACCCGGCACACCCTTCTGGAGTCATTTAGCTAGTCTAACGGGTACAAAATAAAGTGACTATATTAGACAAAAATGAATACGCAGTTTCACAAGGATGCCAGCCTAGACAATGTTGGTCTATCGCTATACTACCCCGTAGGTATTGAAGTAGAATAATAACGTATAGAACCAGGCAGGACCTCAGTGATACAGGTTTATTAACAACAGCTGGGAACATACAGGTTTCAAAGTATTACAACATGCAGATCTAATTTATACATTTTCTTACAATGCAAGTATATTAGGTACAACATGATTGGTTGCCAAGATCTACATCAATGTAACTAACCATAAATCTGACACCTGTCATACAACCAGACAAACTTATTCATTCCCAGAACTCCTATATGTTTATTAAAATTATTTATAACTGGTTTTGTCTTTGGTTTTACCCATTAAAATACTTGTATAGAGACAGTATGGCACACAGTCATGTTATATCAAACCCTCCTTGTCCTGATAAGACTTCACAAACTCAAGGATACAGATTTACGACTTTGGTAAAATGAACTTGGAACAACCCCACCTTGTGTTATATATATATGTGTTATATGTCTCACTATGTTTCACTATAGAATACTATATGTTTGTATTCATATATTGGCTTCACAAAAAGATACCAAGAAATGCAAGAAACCACCTTGGTCAGAACAAACACTGCACAAGGTTCCATTACACAAGGTCCAGTAAGGAGTAAGGCCGTAAGGCTGCATTACAGGCAAACCTTGAGGAATATTCTCTCCTTCCAATGAGGCTCGGGTACCATCCATTTTGGCTGACAACTATTTCGAATGGATCCGAATGAAGTCCATGATTCTAAATAGAACCGTCCAGACCTCCAAGTATGCTCCAAGAGCACATGTATCACATCAGTGACCGCCACCTTACAGACACTGGCGAAAAAACTGAGGTACCTGTATAAGGGATTATATAGGGGAGGAATTCCTGTTTGACTATCTGCCACTGTTCATTCACCTATAGGTGGCGTATAACCCACATAGTCATTATTATAGCTGCTCTTTGTCCTGTGATGTACAATAAAGAAAAACACTTATATTCAGCAGTTTTTGTTTGGGCGTTTTTTGGCTTTAAAAAAACCCAAAACTAGTTGGTTCTGAGAGGAGTTTTTCAGCTGTTTTCAGCTGTAAAAACGCTCTAACATCAAAAAACGCTGATGAACGCAGATAAGAGCTCACAAATGTGGCTCACCAGCGTTTTTTGACATTTTTGATCCATTGAAAAAAATTTAAAAAAAACACTAAAAAACGCTAACGGGTAGAAACGCTAAAAAATGCTATTGCAAAAATGTTGAAAAACTCACTGCAAAGCTCCTGGCATTTTTATAACGTTATTTTAACGTAAACTGACCACAGTAAGCAGGGCTCAACAGCCCTGATTATCGTGGTCAGGACACGGAGGGGGACACAGGAAGTGGCAGGATCAGCCATGCTTTTTTACAGCTTAGAGAGGGGCAGATTAGACAGCACAAGCATTTTTGTTTAACCCCTTCCCTACAGC
The DNA here is from genome assembly GCF_042186555.1 of Aquarana catesbeiana. Lineage (NCBI taxonomy): Eukaryota > Metazoa > Chordata > Amphibia > Anura > Ranidae > Aquarana > Aquarana catesbeiana. Next base: position 610,401,964 of record NC_133326.1, on the reverse strand, counting down.
TGCGGCAGGTTGAACCCTCTGGGCAAAACGACGTTGCCTTACGTCGCTTCGCCTTTTGGCCACTAGGGGGCACGCGCGCTGCCAGAAGCATGCGCCCGCAGCTCGCAGCTGGAGCGGATGCGAGTGCCCGTCGGGCGTGATGACCGTCGGGCACCCACGATCGCTTTTGACACACACAGATCCCGGTTCTCTCAGGGGAGAGGAGACAGATCGTGTGTTCATACGATGTATGAACACCGATCTCTGTCTCCTAGTTAGTCCCACTCCCCCCACAGTTAGAACACACCTAGGGAACACAAATAACCCCTTGATCGCCCCCTAGTGTTAACCCCTTCCCTGCCAGTGAAATTTACACAGTAATCAGTGCATTTTTATAGCACCGATCGCTGTATAATTGTCACTGGTCCCAAAAGTGTCCGATGTGTCCGCCGCAATATCGCAGTCCCGATAAAAATCGCTGATCACCGCCATTACTAGTAAAAAAAAAAAAAAAAATAGTAAAAATGCCATAAATCTATCCCCTATTTTGTAAACGCTATAACTTTTGCGCAAACCAATCAATATACGCTTATTGCGTGTTTTTTTTTACCAAAAATATGTAGAAGAATACATGTCGGCCTAAACTGAGGGAAAGTTTTGTATTTTTTTTTTTTTTTTAATTTGGGATATTTATTATAGCAAAAAGTAAAAGATATTGTGTTTTTTTTCAAAATGGTCTGTCTTCGCAGAGGTGATCAAATACCACCAAAAGAAAGCTCTATTTGTGGGAAAAAAGGACGTCAATTTTGTTTGGGTACAGCGTCGGATGACTGCACAATTGTTAGTTAAAGCGACGCAGTGCCGTATCGCAAAAAATGGCCTGGTCATTGAGCAGCCAAATCTTGCAGGGTTGAAGTGGTTAATCTGCCATAAAGGGAACAGGATCCTTTTTTTTTTTTTTGGGTTACAAAAACTTTAAAAAATATTGTGTATGTTTGTACGGAGGGGCTTGGTAAAGATGTATATACTATCTTCTCCGGAGTATCGGAGAATGTTTCTGAATATTTACGAATATCTTTTTTGATTATATATATATATATATATATTGGGAAATCTAGATGATGATATATCAAATGTATCGATGCCGATACTGCTTGGAATGGTGTTTTGTTCTTGGTTTGAATGTTTTTTGTTTTTTTTTCCGTTTTCTTTTTTTACTGGTTGATTTGGTCATTGTTTACTTCTAATAAAAATGTCAAAATAAAATCTAAAAATAAAAAAATGGTCCCGGCAGGTTACTAGGGGTAGGGGTGAAATTCTGGGAGGATGCAATTTCTGAAAAATCTTGAAAATTGCAGGGGTGGTACTGGGTGGGTGTAAAACATATTGTGACGGTACTAAAAAATATATAAAGAATTTTGGACTATCTTTTGGCTTGGCAATATGCTTTGAACCCAGGTCTTTCCATGGCTTTTCTGACATTTCAATAAAAATAATCTTGTTGGGTTCCAGTACAGTATCAATTTTTTTTATTTTTTGGTCCTCAGAATAAAAAGTTTAAGAACACCTAGAAAAAAAGCATCAAAGACATGCTTCAGAGAAAAAAAAATGTCAACGTACTTTTCCCTTGTCAAAGAAGGATATGATCTCCAGGTAAAGCCTCTCCTTCAACTCCTGCTGTGTGTACACGGTATAACTGTCTCGTTGTAGCAAGTGAGGTGCACATGGTTTATCTGACCACTAGAGGGAGATAACACACAATAAAAACAGTAATGAAGTAAAAGGTGGAAAGCATTGTTAGTTAAGCCTCATGCTCACGGACGTTTTTCACAGCTTAAAAACGGCTCTCCATGTTAGCCTATGGCCTCATGCCCACCAAGGCGTTTAGGAGCTGTAAGTGGTATAGGCGTTTTTAAGCTTCAAAAAACCCCAGGACCAGCGCGTTCTGAGGCTTCAGCGCTAGAGCTGTAAAAACGCCAGACGCCGGTAAAAGGTGTTAAACACAATTTAACGAGGCTTAACGCTGTATACACAGCAAAATAAGCCACGTCCGTCGTTTCTGTTTCTATTCAAAATCAATGGTTTCCTATGGGAGCCCATTGATTTCAATAGAAGTCGCACCAGAAGTCGGGTCAAGATGATCCGACTTGCAGTGCGACTTGCGTGCTGAGAATCTTGAAGGGGAACCCTGCCAAAATTTGGCGTGAGGTCCCAAGATCCATACCAGACCCTTAACCGAACACGCAGCCTGGAAGGTCAGGAAAGAGGGGGGGGGAGACGAGCAAGCGCCCCCCCCCCCCCATCCTGGACCATACCAGGCCACATGCCCTCAACATGGGGGGTGGGTGCTTCCTGCGCCCCCCACCCCAAAGCACCTTGTCCCCATGTTGATGAGAACAAGGGCCTCTTCCCGACAACCCTTGCTCAATCGTTGTCGGGGTCTGCGGGCAGGGACTTATCGGAATCTGGGGGCCCCCAGCTCCAGCCCCCATCCTAGGTGAATGAATATGGGGTACATCGTACCCCCACCCATTCACCTAAAAAAAAAAAAGTATTAAAAATAAAAAAACACTACACAAGTTTTTAAAGTATTTTATTAAGGCAGCTCTGGCTCTTCTGGCGACGTCTTCTCCCTCTGCTGGTCCTTCTCTCCTCTCCGGTTCTTCACCCTCTCCGGTGGAACACACCGTATTATTTAGGCCTCATGCCCATGGACGTTTTTACAGCTGCTTCAACACCGGAAGAAGAACAGAGAGAGAAGACCCAGCAAAAAAGCGAGAAGACACTACAAAAGAGCAAGAAGATAGCAGAGAGAGAGGATAGCGGAGAGAGGAGAAGGACTGGAGAGGGCGAAGAACCGGAGAGGGGAGAAGGATGTCACCAGAAGAGGGAGAAGAGCTGGAGCTGCCTTAATAAAATACTTTAAAAAGACCTGTGTAGTGTGTTTATTTTTGACACTTTTTTTTTTTTTTTTTTTAGGTGAATGGGTAGGGGTACCCCATAATCCTTCACCTAGGGTGGGGGTCGGGATCTGAGGGCATGTGGCCTGGTATGGTCCAGGAGGGGGATGGGGGGGCGTTCGCTCGTCCCCCCCTTTCCTGACCTTTCCCGGCTGCATGCTCGAATCTTGGGGGGGAACCTCAGGCAAAATTTTGGCGGGGTTCCCCTTCAAGATTTTCAGCACACAAGTCACACCGCAAGTCAGATCACCTTGATCCAACTTCTGGTGTGACTTCTATTCAAATCAATGGGCTCCCATAGGGAACCATTGATTTAAAATAGAGACAGAGAAACGTGGCTGAAAGCTAGCGCGGCCAAACGTGCATTGACGCCAATGCAACACGCGGATAAAATCGCGTTTTTAACGCCGCTTCTTTCCTGGCATCGGTACTAGCCCACGGGCGTTTTAAAAAAAATGAGCTGTAAAGCACGAGGCCTTAATATCAATGGTCACAAATATTAAAAGGTCATAGAGATTTCCCACCTGCAGCAGCTCAGCATGGAGTAGTAGGGTATATGCTGCCTCGTTGTAATTCTCCTTGCTCAGATGCAGGTCTCTCAGCTTGTACACATACCTAAAATTAAGACATACACCATGACCGGTTGGCCCTCTTACATAAACTATACACATTAACATCAAAGGGCATAATACTAACCGAATGTAAATGTCTTCCCTTTTCTTTTCCTTGTAAAAATTCTGTTAAAAAAAAAATATATATTAACAAAAACACAGTTGTAGACAGTTGTTCACGCTACGTGTAGATATAATTTCTCCATCCCCCTTTTATTATGATCATTAACATAGTTCAGAATATTTTTGAAATGATCACAGCAGCTCCTGTCCACTGAATGAGTTTTTAGCTTTCTCCATTAAGTAACTGTGTTAATTTCATTGATGAAAATATTTTCCTTGATGAACACTAAATTTTAGCCTGTCCGCTGATCCCCGCTGAGCAGGCGGATGACAGGTCCAAGTTCGCTCCGCTGATGCAGAGCAGACACAGCACGCTGTTCTTTTATGGGGCGGTCAGAAAGAAATGGAGCACCTGTCAGTGTAGAGAGCAATGAATGATCCGATTGGGTCCGCCTACAAAACTGACAGGTGGACCCGATCCATCAGTTTAAAAGGCGCCTTAGATTTGCACTTCTGTTTGTCAAAAAGCAATATTTTTGTTTGTTTATGAAACATGGTTTTATTTATAAAGATGTTATATATCACAACGGCAAAAATCTGTGTCTGTAGTGCATGTTCAAACCCTAATACCATAAATAATAACATGTCATTAGATTGTTGTTACTCTAGAAATATATAATGAGTTTGGAAATTCTAGAGAAATGCTTAAAATAATGCATTACAATTTAAGCAAACCCATTAGATTTTAGTTGACTATAATGTACTGGAGATTTTAGTCAACTAAAATACAACTAAAATTAACAATTCAGATGACTAAAATATGTCTAAAACTAAAATGGCATTATAGTCAAAAGACTAAAACTAAATCAAAATCGGACGTCAAAATTAACACTGTTACTGATATTGCCCTCCAGGAGCTAAAGCCAAACTGTCCACAAGGTCTACCCTAGTGCCACAATACCTGACAAGGATTGAAAGCTTCCTTCTCTCTCACTTCTAAACCTTTGGTGGAGCAGAGTTTACCATGAAACCACTCACTGTAAGAGCATATCTGGTACTGGTCCAAACAAGGGCAATGATGTAACTATTACTGTGGTCTGGAGATGACCATACACATTAGAGTCTGACTGTAAAATCAACTTTAGATCTACCAAAACTATTTAGTATCAGGACCTACCTAATCCATCCATTAATTAGGATCCAATCAAGCAGATCCTTGCACTACATAGTTGTTGGTAGATTTAAGAGAGATTTTACAATCAGATTTTGGTGAGCTTTTTACCAAATATGGGATAGTGGTCAGCAAACTCACAAAGCTCTGAGGAGACGCCTTCCCACAATTCTTTGCACTCCTAAAATAGTTAGGTTGTCAGGACTCCTCCTCACTTCCCAACTGAAGTTGAAAAAAGAAGAAAGGAAAGCTTTTGCTCCCCATGTTGTCATGTAGAGAGCAGAACAACTCAAGAAAATTCTTGGAGGAAGCAAAGGGTCTATTTAGACAGATTCCAGTTACAGGGCTATTCATATAATAAATCAGTAAAACTTTTTTTTATGGTAATTTGAGTGCACGCATATACCTGGTATTCTTCTTTTACTTTTGGTTAGTGAAATCTCAGTACTTGAGCTCTGAGGCCTACATAGCAGCCAAAGCAATTATTAGGGGGTCCCGCTCTCCCTGCTGGATCTTCAATTTATTTCCTATCATGGATAATGCAGCAGGAGTGAGAACACCCAAAAATGGATGCAAACACCCCAAACTTCATGAAAAGAGCTGGGACCTAAAGCAGGGAGATCTTACAGCTTACAGATACAATAAACCATCCGTACCTCAGTCCATCAGTCACCCCCTTTAACTAAAATGCAACTTTTGAGTGGATGGAGCTTTTATACACTTTTAAAGAAAGCAGTAATAGGTGTGCACTCAAATTTTGCCAGTGATTATTTGATACCAGCAGATTGACGGTGCAGCTCATCCGATTCTCTTCACTTTCGTCATTGGCTATTGTTCGGTAATCAAGGAGGTTCTCCAGGAGGCTGCTGACCAGAACGGTGAAAACTTCTCCAGAGCTGGACAGATACTTGTGTTTCCGGCAGTGCTCCAATAAGCTGCAGATAGAGAATAGGTGGAAACAGAAAGGGAAATAGTGGAAATGGAGATACAGAAGAAAGTAAAGACAGTACACATACATAAAGGAATACATGCATTTTCCACAGATAGCATTTTTAATAAAAACAGGATCTGGAAAAATCTGCAACTTAAAACTCACAGCTTCTCTAGAAGTTCCTTGTACTGCCGATCCCCTTGGCCACCTTCTACTTCTTGATCCAGACGAGTGATCAATTCATTCTCAAACTGCATAAGAAATAACCATCAAAAACATTAGGCAGAAGTGGAGCATCATAGTGCAATCGCTCTTCAATAGATTCTATTGTACGATACGTTTCTTGCAAGCAGTGGCGGCCCCGTGGGTTGGTCAGTTGGCACTGCACTTACCCCCTTTATAGCATGGGCAGCGCTTCCCTCTGAGGCGATGGGCGGCAGCTTCTCCTGAGTCTCCTCATGGCAGCCGTGGCTCTCCTCCCTCCTCCTCCACCTAAGCCAATAGGATTGCTTCTCCTTTTGGCCAATCAGGAAATGGGTCTAAAGACCCCCTTCCTGATTGGCTGGGAGGAGAATCAGTGTGATAATAGCGAATATTAAATTTGCTATTGTCACACAATTGGGTGGGATACTGCGCCCTGAGCCCACCCTTTTTGAAGCCTATTAGAGCATCTGGCTCTAATCACGTTTCAAAAAACAAAAAAAAAAACCCTGATTGAATTCCATGTGCCTGTCGCCCTGCATGTAGATTTGGGGGGCGGATGCACGGATGGATGGGGTGGCGCCCTGCATTACAGGCCGCCACTGCTTGCAAGATTTGTATTAAATAATTATTTCATGAAAACAGTGCTTTAGTAAACCGTAGGTACATGCACAATGGAAACTATAGAAAAATGTTTACTTTTTTTTTACCAGGTTACATTGCTACTGTGGATAAACTAAAGTATTTGAGAAAAATGAATAGATATAGATTGGATACATATTGTATGCACTCTGCCTTCCCCCTATGCCATATTTGCTCGGAACTCTGTTCTTAATCAGAGATCACATTGCACCACCAGGATAGAACTGTTCTCCTTTGTTCTCAAAAATGGATGATAAAAAGACCCTATCAGTCACCTAAAAAAAAAATCTATTTGGCAGTTCCCTGCGAAAGAAGAGGGGTTATACTCTCCTTTTAGGTGGCCCATATCTCCTATCTTCCAGCATTGCCACCTCGACTCTTCAACATTCAACTCTTCTGGGAGGGTAAAATGCTAAAGTGTCTGATGGAGGCTGCAGCACCTGCAGTCTAGTCCAACATTCACTCAGGTTCTTAACCAGTAGAGCTCTGCTGTATAACAAAAATGGTGAACTGGCTTTAAATGGTTTAGAAGAAAAGTGCCTATGTTTTTGAAAAACTGGGGAAATAGGACAAAACTGCTAAGATCAATGCTCATGTATGCAGACATTTTATTTAAATGTATTATTATTATTTTTGCTAATGATATTTGAAAGGATCAGGAATATAATGCTTGAATTTAAAACGAATCTAACAGTGTTTAATATTGTGTTTCAGTAAACAGCCTGTTCCAAATGAGCTCACAAGTTATCGGTTATACTGAAAGCTCTTGAAAATATGTTGGGTGAAGCAAAGTTATTTATATATGTCATTGTTACAGGGCCAAACTACACTTTTTCTTCTCCAATTAAAATATATTCAGTTTTTTAATGTGACAGAAGTATGTAAAAAAAAAACAGCTAAAAGACATGAAATCTAAAGGGGATGACCTAAGAAATAGAAATGCTGAACCTAAAAGTGAACCTGAACTCAATAGACAATACTTTGCCATCTTACAGGGAACATCTGGAAATAGTAATTGTGCCTCAGCTTAAAACAATTACCTTTTGTTTTGAATTCCTCCTAAAAAAAATAGCAGTTCACTTCCTAGGTATAAGATCTCCTGTGTGTACAGCCTCATAGCAGCATATCTGTGTAAAGTTATCTAAGGCACTGCTGTCTCTGACTGCTAGTCTCACAAAATTTGCAGTAAGATTTAGTGATGTCACTACTGTGCTGCTCACTGTTCTTCTTGCTGAAGAGAAAGCTGTATCTGATTACTGCAATGCAAGGATCCCCCTGTCTCTGCTTTATCTGTCAAGTGATCTACACTTCCTCAACTTCTCCTGCAGTTCTTGATCATTACCTCACCAGTCTTTAGATCACCAGTCATCAGGGAGGAAGCTCTGATAAGAGAAAGAAAGCCCTACCTTTAGAAAGATGTCTCCACCCAGAGACACAGTGCAGAACAAGGTGTGGTTAGTAATAGAAGAAAGATCAGCTGCAGAGAGCCCACAAGCAATACTGGAGGGTAGTCCCATGTCTTTTATTTATCTTTTTAGGGCACAGCTTCCGCAGTAGAGGTCCTCTAACTCTTGATCAAGTTTTTTAAATTAATTGAACTGTGGAGTCGAAACAAAAGGCTGGCTCGCCATTTTATTTTTAAATAGGCCCTAAAAACTCAAATGGAAAGTACCACGGACACAAAAAAGCATGTACAAATACCTTGTTTCACAGGTCACTTAACTGTCTAATATTGTACTCTATGCCAACAGTCTGCTTCAGTAAGAACTGCTAACCCTCTTGTGTTTTCTGTGGTTTATAGAGGGACTGAATATAATAGTTGCTCACCTAGGTGATGTAGATTCACATGGGACAAAAAATAAAAAATTGTGGAACAGAGGGTCCACAGTGTCTACATCCTATGAAAAATAACTTTAGACTGGCAGTGCCTAGTGCAACTTTAAAGTCCTAAGGGGAGCAGCAACATTTTTCTTACAAGTCCAACCTCCTATTGGGCAGGGCTTATACCTCCAGAAGTTACCTTTATCCCTCAGCGAATGATATGGCAAGGATACTTTCTGATTCTTTGTTGATTGTCACTGAAATTTGTATTTTGTCCTATTTGGTACTAAATAAAGGTTTTTGTTTAAGCATGATGCTACTTACCATGTGAAAATGGCCACTCCCGCTGAAGTTATATTCATGCTGCATCATGTCAAAAAAGATGGGAATTGTTGCCTTTCGTAGATCTGGCTCTGGAGTGAGCGTCACCTCCAGGACTGGTCCCACCATGGAAGGGATGAACTTAATCTTGTGAGGGCCTGGTGATAAATTAACATGAAATGTACTAGATGCCCTGGACAGTGTCAAATAAAGCCACACACTATACAATGTCAATTATGTTCTTCATGTTAGGCTTCTTTCACATGGGCTTTCCTATCAGGATGCCTGTCAGATTTTCTTTTTTAGTCAGACCTGATCAAAAGCTCCATGCAGCTGTATGGGCAGGTGGATATGAACGGACTTGTGTCAGTTTACATCTACTTACCTCCACATTCTTCCAGGTCCAGAAAAAAAGAAAAAAAAAAGGAAAGGGTCTGCATAGTTTTTGGTTTTTCTGGACCTATATGTGATGGATCAGAGGTAGCTTGATAAAAATGGATGCAAGTCAGTTTACATCCAGTCACCAATAGAGCCATCATGGGTCTGCCACAGTTTGCTGTCAAAATGCAGACACAAACTGAATAGGCATGGCCCATTCAGCAGGGGATCTGTTCATGGATCCTCTACAGAACAGGGCGAAGCAAAATATGTGAAAAGACCCATAAAATTATTGTTTTTAGTACCTATTATATTTTTTGTTAATATTACTTTATATAGCATGGTAATGTACAAAGTTATAGCAATGATAAGGGAGGGTAGTACAGATAATCAAAAACAAACAATGTTCCAAAGACTAGTTCACAAAGTTGATAACCAAAACAAACACTATAGAGGCAAAAGTTTGTTGGCACCTGACCATCACACCTACAGTATATGAGAAAGGAAAGACAGGCTACCACTAGGGGGAACACCCCAGAACAGAAGGGACACCACTATATGACACTTTTAACACTCCATTTCAACGCCATGGACAACAATATGAACTTGGCCTCCACTCTTATAAGAAGAATTTCCACTAGATTCTGGAGTGTGCCAATTAAGATTTGTCTAGTCAAGCTAAAGAGCATAATGAAAGTCAGGTACCAATGTTGAACAAGAAGACCTAGCTAGAAATCAACATTCCAATTCAGTCCAAAGGTGTTTAGTAGAGTGAAGTCAGGACTCCGTGCAGGCCACACAGGTTCCTTCACACCAAACTATACCTTTATGGACCTGAACTGCAAAATTCAAAAGTGTGTCCACATATTTTGGTCATATAGTGTAATAACAAGACAAAACGGAAGCAAGAGCCCTGCTAATACAAGCTTACAAGGTTGTTAATTGTGAAAAAGAAGAATAATGCAAGCAGCAAAACTTTACTTTAAGGAAAGTAGGATTATAGTAACGGAGATGTGTATGGATGTCTCACCTAGATTATACCACATATCTCTAATCTTCAGACCTATCTCCTTTCGCATATCTCCATATCTGCAGAAAAAAAAAAAGAACAGTTCAACTATTCAGTACATATTAACTAAAATGAAACAAAAATAATAAATAGAACATCTCCCAGCTACTTTAGACCTCTTTGTTTAGCAATAAAAGGTTCTGCTCCCTCCTGGATTTCATGTTTGCACTGCAGGGTTGTTTACCTTGCTGGGTGGACTGAAGCCTGGCCATTCATATATTGCATCCATATACAGTTTTTTTTATAAATAATAACCCATGTGGAGGTTTTCATGACTTATTGTCATGGGACACCGAATCACAGAAGATAAACACAAAAAAACCCACAAAAATAACTGACTGCTTACATACACACCCCCTTATAGTCAGTATTTAGTAACAGAAGCAATTACAGCTTTGAGTTTGTGTGCATATAAGCTTTGTACACCTGGACACACCATTTTTTTCCTCTAGGATTTCCCAGTATTTTGATGTATTCATGCCCGCTACCCTTTCCAGATCTACTGCAAATATACAGAATATCCTCTGAGCATGATGCAAATTCATTCAGTAGTCATCAGTATTTTGTTGGCCTTGCTTACTAGCATTCTTGCGTGGCGGAAAGCCTATTCTTAGCAGATATACCATTGTGCCATTACTTATTTCTTAATGATTTAATTAACTGTACTCCAAGGAACATTCAATGACTTGGAATGTACTTGTACCCATCACCTGACTTGTGCTTTTCAATTGCTTTTTTTAGAGCTGCTTGGAGTGTCCCTTTGTCTTCGTGGTGTAGGTTATGGCATGATACTGACTGACCAGCCAGTATAGTCAGTTGAACCTTCCAGACACACGTGTATTTATAATGCTATCACCTGGACCCCCATATAGATGTGTATTTATGCTACAATCACTTAGAAAAATCTTGAATTAAATAAAAATAAGAAAAAAATTGACAGGGAATTTAACCATTCCCCACCCCTCTATCCAAAGTAAACCAATGTGTTGGCTTTAGATATACAGTACTTTAGGCTGTGAAGTCACAGGATCATTTATCCTTCAATAGTTAGCAAGGGAGAACCTAGCCATACATAGACTGATTACTGGAAAAGAAAAGTAACATTAGAACTCCTATAATATTTTTTTTTCTTTTTTAAATAGTGTTCTGATATTAAACAGAAGCAATTACTGCATTTGGAATGGTAGGAGGTAATTATGCAACTTCTCCTTGGCTCCTCTAATGATCTGGAAATTTGACAGTGCTGCCAAATGGCTGGATTGCTCAGATATGGCCTGTGTAAGATCAGGATCAAGTCATAGAGACAACCCTTCTGCCCATGTATGTACAGATTAAACACAAATATATGTATGTATGTATGTATGTATGGAGGTACAAGAAAACCTGAGTGCAAGGACAATTCAGCACACAAGACAAACAAATACTTGTACAATTTCTTACTTGCACAGAATCTTGTGCCGTTTCTCCTGGGAAAATCTGTGCAACTGCAGGGATTCATGGGTTAAAAGTGACACAGCCAGGTGGAAGAAGTTATTCCAGAGCTGGGAGAGAAAAAAAAAAAAAGTTAAAAACCTGCCTTGAGGACACATTTAAATAATGCTTTATATTAGAGACATTTGGTTAACTGGCACATTCAGTTTATGTAAGTTTAAAGGCTAACGCCGCCTTTTGCATCATGTTACACCCATATTATGTAACATGTAGTGCAAATGGGGGATCACTGTACTGGTAGCCCATTTACACTTCCTCTGAGGTGCAGACACAAAGTTGGAGGAAGAGTCTGCAGGAGTCTGGCATTGCTCCAGTGACTCATTGATCATGGTGCAATGCTTTGCAGGCTCCAGTTCAAAAACCCCAAAAGCAATAACAAATGCCCATTTTTTCAAATATATGTGCATTTATTATTTTTCTGTAAAAAGTGGCCTTAGCCTTTAAAGTGGAAGTCCATGCTAAAACTAAAATCCCTGCATCTATAGCCACCAACATTCTAACACTATCCTATTTAGCACCGTAAAGTAAAAATCAGTATACATACCTTTTCTGCAGGTGACCTGACCAGATCTCCAGCGACGGAGCTCTGATCCCATGCTGAGCTGTCAGCCGGGGCTTCACTGTCTGGGCGGGTGCAAATGACACGTCTGACAACGGAAGCCCCATAGTAAGCATGTGGGTGACGTCACTCCCCATTCATTTCACAGCCGTTGTCAGACGTGTACTCAGCAGAGCTTCCGCCGCTGGAGATCGGGATGGATTGCCTTAAAAAAAAAAAAAAAAAACCCAAACATTATATATACTGTTTTAGCAGACACCATTGGGAATAAAATGGTGGTCAAACTTTTTATGTTACACTGTATTTGCGCAGCAATTTTTCAATCATACTTTTTTGGAAAGAAACTGTTTTTTCATGAATAAAAAAAACAAAAAAAAAAAAACACTAAAGTTAATCTGATTTTTTTGTACACTATGAAAGATGATGTTACGCCGAGTAAATAGATACCCAACATGTCACGCTTTAAAATTGCGCACACTTGTGGAATGGCACCAAACTTCAGTACTTAAAAATCTCCATAGGCGACGCTTTACATTTTTTTTTTTTTACAGGTTACATGTTTAGAGTTACAGAGGAGATCTAGTGCTAGAATTATTGTTGATGCTCTAACGATCGCGGCGTATGTAATCTGTGTGTATGTGGCTCTGATAATAGCCACTCACCAGCCACTGACCTCACTGCACGTCCCTCATGTATACTGATTTTTTTCTTTACAGGGCTATATAGGTTAGTTTTAGAATGTTGGTGGCTATAGATGCAGGGATTTTAGTTTTAGCACGGACTTCCACTTTAAGAACCACTTTTTGTGATGTGGATGATTTGGGTAGAAATTGGGAAAATAATAATCTCAGTGCACTACACAATAGGAGCAGATCTTCCAGGTGACCAAATATTAGGTGCAAAGGCATCTAGGTTTTCTTCTAAATAGGTTATTGATCCTTAAAATAAATCTGGCATTGGCCTGTATGTTACATAAATACAAACATTTGGGTAATAAGAAAACACACTATTATGCAACAATCTTTGTACAATATACCCATTCTTCTGAAGCAGAAAAGAGGAAAAGCGCCTCTAAGTGTAGTATGAGCAGTAAAATGTATTAGACCCCTAATTAGGGCTACTCACACAAATATTAAAAACATAGGCTCATCTGTCATACTACACTTAGAGGCGCTTTTCCTCTTTTCTGCTTCTTCCCTATCCACAGAGTTAGCTACAGCTCTCAGATCAGCTTGCCCTAAGAGTGTTTTGGACTTTTTTTTTCAGTCAGCTTAATTTTTACATATGAATTGAGTTGGACTGGGCTGTGGCCTTTGCGCTTACCATTCCCCGCATTGTACCATTCTTCTCAACACTCACATGTTTATTGGCACTTTAGCAGGTCTGTTCTATGGGCTCATTACACACTGGCTTGCACTAAAATGCATGTACATTTCCATCCATTTTAGTTGCGTTTTATTGCGCGCTGAAGTCCGTTGACATACATTTTGATGTTCGTTGACATATATTCTGAATTTTAGCAACATTATGGTGTAAACGGGACACATTGGAAATTATGTTTTTTCAGATGTCCTTCTGTTGATTTGCTTTTTACAGCTGTACTAAATCGCACTGGTGTGACTTGGCCCCTAATGTAAAGAACTCTATTGGTTTTGGTACAGTGGATAAAGTTGTCCACATACATCTAAGGGCAGTCTGGCAAGAAGGGCAGATTCCAGCTGCCATCGGGTAAGAGGACTAGGTAGGAAGTGCACAAACAAAACATTTTGCCTTGGTCCAGCAGAATGTTTGTTGCTATAGTGAGGGACAAAGTAGAAGATAAGTGGCCCCCGCATATCTATTTATCTTAGAATTGTTGGGAGACCAGGCTGGGACTGTGGCCCCAGCCCTCATACCTACCCTGCCTTACTCTTGGCTACTGAGGTCTCTCATTGCAGCAATGTGCTCTTGACCAATGAAGCTGGTTGATATTTATATTCAAGAGCACACTCAGCTCAGGTGATCTCAACACTGAAGCATCTCTGGTAGAAGCCTTCCATGTGGTAGCGGCACTTTGGAAATTTAAAAATCACTTTCAGGATTGCTTTGAAGGTACATGTAGAACTCATATGATTGTCACCAAATTTCAAATGCAAACCATGTTTATGTCTATGGTATTGATCCTTTCTGGGGAAACTGCTTCTCCAAAGATATAGCTGATACTACAGGTGTATGCAAACTCACTGCCTACAATGTGCACTTCCCAGTCATTTGAAAAAAAATCACAGTTCAGCCGTCAGAGGATACATCCATGTCCCATCACCTTATGATTAACTTAGGGTAAAAAAAAAAAAAAAAAGTGTCTGGTCCTGGATAAAACACCGTGTTGTTGCAGACATTAAGCAATCAGACTTCACCTTTCAGTTATGAAAAAATTCAACAAAAATTCTTATTAGTTATGGGCAATGCCACCATTGTGCTAATTTCACCTTCTCTAGTTTCTTTTATAATCCAGACACAAAGTCCCACATTTTAACAAGAACATTTGTGATCTATATTCACATTAACACTTTACATTTAGCTATCCTTCAGTCCTTTATTTTGCCTTTTATTTTATCTGGTTCCCAGTAAGCCCATATGCTATCAGACAACAGTAGTATCATTTTGCATTATTATTACCTTGCCAATAATCTCACCTGTAGTTCAAAGTTGGCCTGATCTAGGAAGAATTTGTTGAGAACAGAGGAGAACCTGTTCATGGCACGGAGATACACTCTGGAAATGAAATACATGAGGGATGGTAAATGTTATGGTGCCTCTTATAATACAAGTCTGTATTTTTCACTTAATAAGGCCCAGTATATAAACTGATAAAGTTGAATAGAATGCAAGCAATGCAACTAATTTTCGCACACTCATGACAGTAAGGGTTTAACACCATAATAACAATCACCCACAGGGCTGAAAAATGTTGCGATAGGCTGCTTTCAGACAGGTGGTATGCTTACTGCCCTCTGAAACCAGCTTAGGTCAGAGCCGCTGTACTAACAATCCAATGTTAGTACAGAGATCGCCCCTGCTGTGCTATTGTGCTTTAACAAGGATTGAAAGAAAGAGATCCACCCTTAATATAGGTAATTATAGTGCAAATAATGAAAATAAAAAGGAACGTGGACTTATAAACCCATCAAATCTTTGTTTTTACACTTTAAACATATTTTTAAATGCAACCCAGAATTTGTCCTGGTATCAGCCTCCTGTGCTACCCTGTACAGCAGCACTCAGGGCCAGCAATAAAGACCGATCCGACTGCTTCAATGTACAAGAGAAGACAGAGGTGAGGAGCCATTTCTGTGTGATGTTCCTTTGTTGACCAGTCAGAAGGCTGGAGGGATTTTCTTGATCAAGCTATGGTTCTGCTGTAGTGAAGGTCAGGAAATTCAATGAATACTCCTTTGATTGGAGAAATATTTCTATTATATGTGTTTTCACAGTGTATTTAGCGGTTTCCCAGGAGTTTTAAATGTCTGATTCAGTCTTCGGCTTAATGTAATGCTCATATAAGGATTAGGCTGGTTAGAAGAATGTTTTAGGAGGGAAGAACAAGTCATTTTTATGTTGATAGCCACTTATCACTCCAGGAGATCCTTCACTCTTCTCAGCGAGAATAAGAAAGGAACATGTTAACAGTATTTGCACAGTTTCACTTCTACACGTGAGTCATGCGAGAACCTACAGGGTGTCAGCTACAGACAACAGGCGGTTTGTGTCCTTGTCTATCTGCTCATCTCTAGCTAGCCCAAAGCTGACCATACATGGATTGAAATATGACCAGTTCAGCAGGGACGAGATTTCGATCCATCTGTGGGCAGGCTGATTGTACCCACGTCAATCCATTGATCGACCTGGCTACAATCAGCGTGTCAGATTTTTTTTACATGCAATTACTGTCAGCATCTATAGCCGCTAGCCGCAATCATTGTGTTCTGCTGGCTGGAAAGGCTCCCCGCGCCCCCTCTCCCGGCAGAACACAGCAGCACTGTGGGAGGCATTCCCCCTTAAACACTGATTGTTTTGATGGGAAAATCAAGCGATTTTCACCTGTGCTTGAAACAAAGAAAATTTAATTATCTATGGGCTGCTTAATCCATGTATGCAGAGCGGGCGATTTATAAATCACAGTTTTCTCATGTCTGGGATAGTAGAGGGCATTATATGATGTCTCTTACTGTATGTGATTTTATCATTATTGCAGAGGCTGAATCTTTAGAGCTTACAGATTGAACCTAAACTTTAAAAAATCATGCCCATTTGACTGTCAGGTTGTGCAGCCAAACATTTTGGGTATGACCACCTTAAGATGGGCAAGAATCAAGACATAATAGCCACCCACTTGTTTTGTGTCATTGTCATCAGCATCCAATCCCTTGGGAAAACCCGTTTTCCAATCAGATCCTTGAACATGATAAAGGTTTCCATCAGGAAATCCTGTAAAAGGAAGAAAGAGAATTCTATACTGTGTCTAATGGCATATAAAATACAAGCAGCAGATGGTGTTGCAGACTCACTATGATGTCTTGTCGAGTCCTGAAGGTGCTGATGTAATGATCATAGTGGTAATCCTCCATCTGTCTGAGGACAGTGGTCATACATGCTACAAAACGACCCTAGGGGAATAATATGAAGACATCATCATTTCTGCACCTGCCAGAATCTTCACACACTGTCACTTTATTCTGCTTCGATGGACACCAGGCCTTGTGAATGAGAGTTTTTGTAATAAAACTGGCTGGGCTACAAAACAAGTCAAGTATCTTCTTGTTGCCTCTTTTCTAATGATACTTTCATGATGAAAGAAAGAACTTGACTGACTCCTCTGAACAGTACGTACATTTTTTCTGCATGGCACTTAAATATCTATGAGACGCTTTCAAACACCTTTAACAGACATTAATGTTCTTTCTACAGCCAAGCATGCCAATTTTCTTACTATGTGTTGTGACTGTCGACTCATTCCAATCACCGTTCGGTTTATCCTTCGCAGTAGACGCTCCATGATAAGCTGGATGTGGTGTGTCGTGTCCCCCTGTGTGGACATCAAATATAAGTCAACCAGACAACTGTGCAGACTTCATGAACAATTCAACTCAAAATCCATGATGCAAATAAAAGACTAAACATTTTGGCTTTTATTAAAGAGTCAAAGAGACTCTGTCATGGAGGAGAAATGGGGCAAACCAGGGGTGTAACTATAGGGGTTGCAGGGATCACAACTGCGACCCGGCCAATAAACCAGATAACCTGCCACATGCTTCAGGGGGCCCCTGCGGCTCCTGTTAGATTTGTGTCTGCACCTGGATAGGAGGGGCGGTGCAGCTTATAGAAGAACCAAATCCCTCCATTATCTTACCGGCTCCTGCAGCCGCTGAATGCCTGCGGGAGGGAGAGGAGGAAAAGCGGGCTTTCGGCGGCTGCAGGAGCCAAGAGGATAATAGAGAGGTTTGGTTCGTCTATAAGCTGCTCCACCACACCACCCCTCCTATCCAGCCTGGTGTCTGTGTCATCGGTCCACCTCTCAGCTCCGCCCCATTGATGCCCAGTTGCCGGGTAAAGTCTTGGTTCCTGGCTAAGTGTACAAATGCATTCTCTGATCCCCTCCTGTCACAGTGCCCCCCTGCTGTCCCACTCCCCCCCCCCCAGCTGTCACACTGC
The DNA here is from genome assembly GCF_042186555.1 of Aquarana catesbeiana. Classification (NCBI taxonomy): domain Eukaryota; kingdom Metazoa; phylum Chordata; class Amphibia; order Anura; family Ranidae; genus Aquarana; species Aquarana catesbeiana. The sequence goes on along the minus strand of NC_133326.1, from coordinate 610,384,076 downwards.
GCCCCCCCGCTGTCAAACCACCCTCCCCTCCTGTCACATGGCCCCCCTCCGGTCAGGGGGCCCTTGATGGTTTCTTGCATGGGGCCCTGAAGGTTCTAGTTACGCCTCTGGGGGCAAACGTCAAGTGGATGAAGGTACCTAGTGGTGCACATACTTGTAGCAGCCTTTCAAAACTTGCTCTCATGGCTGAACCTCAGGCCATTGACAGGCTAAATTCCAAATCTTCCAGGTAGCACCAGAAGCCTGTCGCATACCTCCGCTTCTACACATTTTTTTTTACCGGTCCACCACTATGCTCAGCTTCACTGATCCACAGGTATGCGCAGGAGGAAGGGAGGAGGAGTAAAAGCACCGGTACTATGAATGAGAGACCAGAAGAAGGGCAGGGTTACGCCACGTGCCGCTCTACCAGGGGGCTGCATCCAGAACGCACACCATCGGGGATCGGGTGGACTTGCCAATGTACATCAGTGGGCCGCTTCTACGCCCTCCAATATAGAAGGAGACACTTTGTTCAGGCAGACTGATCCATTCCAGGTCCCAGCCAGGCAGGCCTCTACAGGTGCCTCCACTATACACGCACATTGACTGTCTACTTCCAGGCCCATTTTGAATTTGTGCCCCTGGTATGCTTTGTGGTGGCCCCTTCTAAGACCTTCCATATGTGGGCGGTGACTGTCTTTTGATCCCTGGCGATATGACGGATGTTACTCCCTGGTTGTAATCATTGTTGGCTGCTGTATGTCTTGCCTGTTGACGCTTCACACTAGTAATGCTGTCCTGCATATCTCACACCCCTGAAGAAAGGAATTAATTTCTGAAACGCCTCTGATGATTTCTGGTTGGTTGGTCCACAAGAGACCACTATATCATCAACAGATATTGTGGAATACCATCTCATGCTCTTGAGATGAGTGGCTAATCTAATACAAGCTCCACGGATAACGGGTTTCTGGGCTTCCCAGATGGTTAAGGGGAAGTCATCTGTGACATTGTATGCAGTCTTTGATGGGTAGGGAGATTTCCATGCGGTGTGAAGGGTGGGCCAAGAGGGTTTGATTTAGGCACCAAGTGTGGTACATCTGCCTGGGCATTAGGGATTCTAGAGAAGTGAGGATGGCGTTGTGGTCTGACCAAGTAAATGGTAGGATGACCCAAGTGAGGAGCGTGGGGGATGACCCGACTGCGATGAAGATGTGGTCATGCGTGACGGTGTTTTATGGGGGTGCGAGTAGTAAGTGTACTGTCGTCCGACAGGGTTAATGACCCTCCAGGAGTCTAGTAGCGAGTGATGATGCAGCAATTGTTGGAAAGTTAGTTTGTTTGGATTTGTGGAGGCTTGAAATGGTGATTTGTCCAAAAAAGGGTAGATGACCTGGTTAGAGTCACCACAGATCAAAACGGTGTTATGTGTGTCTACAACTTGTAGAAGACATGAGAGAAAAGATGTGGGATTACAATTTGGGGCGTAGTAGGACACCACTGTAATCTCAACGTCAAGAAGCTGACCTATCAGAATGATGTATCTCCCTTCAGGGTCCTTAATCTCCTCCTGGTGTGAAGGGGGTTGTGCGGTAGAAAGCCACTAGGACTACCCTTTGTTTAGTGGTAGCCGAGGCTGTGAATAATTGTGGGTAAGAGGCGCCAACAGATTTGGGGGAGAATTGGTTTGTGAAGTGAGTTTCCTGGAGGCAAACTACATGAGCTTTGGCTGAAGCAAACGATCGGAAAGCCTTAACTTGTTTTTTGGGGGAATTCAGCCCCTGTACATTAAGTGTGAAGATGGTCAGCCGAGCCATGGTGTGGAATGAGGAAGGGGCCTCTTAGGAATGCATTGAGTAGATCTAGTCTTCTCCTTCCGGTGAAGATAAGAGATGGAGAGGAGAGAGGGAGGAAGCCAGGAAAGGAAGCTTAGAGGGAGAAAAGCGGGGAGAAGCATTGTAGTTGGTAGAGACAGGAGAAGGAGGAAGAGAGGGGGTGGAAAGGACAGGAGGGATGCGTGAATCCCATCTGGGCAGGTCAGAAGTACCTGAACAGAGGGGGTTGTGTAGCCTAGGGAGAGTCCAGTGGGGGACGTCCATAGGCTAATGGAAGGCAGCAGTGACAACCGTGGGGGACACAGGAGCCGTCTATATGAAGATATATTGGGGTAGCATGCCAGTGGGAATAACCAGACCAACAACAATAAGGCGACTCAGGATTTAGGATCATTAGAGAAAAAGTTATATGATACCTATACCTTCATTCCCAGATAGCAAGGATAACTTGTCACAAATTTGTGGCAGGGTTGAATTGTAAGTCTGTTAACTTGCTGCACATTTTCATTGGCAAGTTGTACACTTGCAGAGCACTTGAAGCACAAGTTCTAGTTGACACTTTTCCAATTTGTAGCAAATTTGTGTGGCAAGTCTCTAGCAAGAGCAAAGTTGCAGTGGTGAGTCTATAACAACAGCTCTGCAAGTCTACAGCATTAAAATTCAGCCACAGTGACCCCTGTGGTGGGATGACTATGGCACAACATAACTGAACCAGAACTTGTAGCACTTGCAGAATGTTTGCAAATAAAGTTGACCTGGAGTCATGCAATGCAGACTGCAATTGTGCAACAAACTTGTTAAGCCTGGTAAGTCTAGCAATAGCTTAGCAAGTCATTTTCAAACTTGCAGCACAATTGCTTGCTATCTGGGTTCGTATCACATGAAGAAGAGACAGAGCGTTGTTGGCCAACGCTCATGACATTTGGCCATGACATGAGGGTTTGGGAGGCTACAGCAAGTAAAAGTAGGCACATCTGACTGCATCTTACACCTGCAGCAGTATTGCCCCTTCACCCAGTAACAAGTCTCTTCAAATTAAGGCAAGATGCCATGGGTAGCATAAAGTAACCAACAGAAGCTAATGCAAAGGCTTTATTCACATGAAGCATACATAACTGTATGCCGGTGGGGGGCCATATTTACCTGCACGGGGATTCACAGGCGTTATGTTCACCCCAATACAGGCAGTCCCATTGCTGTCAATTGGGATACAGTGGCTGCACGAACACAGCAGCTGCTCCCAATGTGATATGGCCCTCCACAGGTATACTGCTACGTACGTCCAAGTGTGAACGAGGTCAAAGGCCCGCTTTCATTTCTTCAACTAGAATGTGCTGAAAATAATGAATACTTCTTTCTACTAACCAGTTTAAAACATGGGAGGATTTGCAATCTAAACTACACTAACAAATACAGAGTAATTGCAATATGCCGCTGAGATTTTTCTTTAGTGATTAATTTACATATCGCCATATTTAATACAATACAAATAGATGGAAGCACATAAAAACATCAACAATAATAAAATGCTACAATAGAATATTCATTCATATACTTGCCTTTTAAGTACTAACCATCCAAAGTGACCAGATAACATAGATAACAAAACATAATCTGCCACCGATGATGTCATGGTAATATAAGCTCGTTCTTCAAAAACTGAAGCCTAAAAACCTAGAGTTTAAAGCTAAACTCTGGACACAAAAAAACTTAAACTTTAATTAAAAGATATTCCTTAATAGTCACAAAATATATAAATGCACTTTCTGTGCATCAAATGCCTTTGCAAACCCAGATAATACAAAAGTAGCTGTGGCATCATCACTGTACTGTTCATAGCCTGTGCAGACACCATAGCTCCACCCACTACAGGCTGCGTGCAGAAACCTACAGGAGGGTGTGGTAACAAGACCAGTCATCCTACACAAGGAGAGAGCAGCAGTGACCAGGCTTTATTACAGGAAGCTCCTGTACAGAGGCAAAATTTACTGCTGGTCAACGCCACTCATCTGGAGGAAATACACAAAGCACACCAGGATTCAAATACGAATATTTATGTATTTTGGTATTTAGACAGGATTTACTTATCCTGGTGTTCAGCTTCAATAAAATACCTGAAAGGGAAGTGTGTAGGCAGGTGCAGTCTACTTTTTCCACTGCAGGGCACCGCAGTTAAAAAGGAAGTCAACAGGAACAGTGTTATGGTTTCCTGGGTCACTGGATGCTGATCTTGGGTTAGGCAGAGCCTACTTAAAGCCCTGGCTCCCAGGCTTGGCAAACTTTTTTGAGTTGGTAGAGTAGGGACAGATACCCCACCTGTTATAGACAGCACTAGCGATAGGGAAGGGTTCCCGACGAGGAAGGAAAGTGAGGTATGGTCGCGACACCTGGTCATTTTCTCATTTAGGGCACTGGACGGCCAGACCGAGTGCCCTCTTAACAGATGCTGTCAACCCAGTTATTTCCGTCATCTTCATATTGTTGGATTTCATGAGTATACCGGGTTGGGCAGGTGTCCCACCAGGTTGCTGTGACTGTCATTGCTTCACTTCAATACAGGTTTTACATTACACCTGTCTGTGTGAGTTACTGCTGCCGCACATGCTGCACCGCACCTCCAAGTGTTTACTGGCCTTCATACTTCAGAGAATCTACACCTTTATATATAAACTGTTCAACCAAAAACACCTAAATTAAATAATACAAAGCCTCTTTTTTACTCACCGAATCCTTATTCTGAAGAGCTTCCAATATATTGCTCAACAGCTGTCCACTGGCTTCATAATCTGGTTTGTTTGAATTGTCATCTAATTGTCCACTTAACTGGTCAATGAGGAGAGGCAAAATTACATCTCTGCACTCTGAAAGAAAAATCATTTTTGCTGTGGTCAACTAGATTTTTTTAGCCAAACTTATTTGCTGTTGTTCAAAATAGTGTGGGGGAGGGTTAAAAATAGGATTTTTTTAAAACAGCTTACCTGTAAAATCCTTTTCTTTCGAAGGACATCACGGGACACAGAGCCACAGTAATTACTGATGGGTTATATAGGTATCACTGGTGATTGGACACTGGCAAACCCTATCAGGAAGTTCAACCCACTATATAATCCCTCCCCCTTGCAGGGATACCTCAGTTTTGTAGCCAAGCAATATAGTGTATTAGAAGAGGGGCGGGACCTCTGTGTCCCGTGATGTCCTTCGAAAGAAAAGGATTTTACAGGTAAGCTGTTTTAAAAAATCCTATTTTCTTTCTCGAACATCATGGGACACAGAGCCACAGTAATTACTGATGGGATGTCCCAGAGCAATGCTACCTGAGGGGGGGGAACCAAGACCAAGTAGGGTGCAATCAGACCTGAGGACCCTGTACCGCTGCCTGCAGCACACTACGCTCAAAGGCGATATCCTCATGCCTTCTCACATCCACCTAATAGAATCTGGTGAATGTATGAACTGAAGACCAGGTTGCGGCCTTGCAGATTTGAGCCATAGAGGCCTGGTGATGCACTGCCCAAGAAGCACCAATAGCCCTTGTGGAATGTGCCCTGATCTGAAACGGAGGAATCTTCTGTTTCAAACCGTAAGCTTGAATGATCAACTGTCGAATCCATTTAGAAATGGTAGCTTTTGACGCTGCCTGTCCTCTATTGGGACCCTCTGGCAGCACAAACAAAACATCCGTCTTGCGGATCTGAGCAGTTGCCCCTAGATAGGCCTTAACTGCTCTTACTACATCCAACGAATGTAGAGATCTCTCTTCCGGAGAACAGAGATCTGGAAAAAAGGAAGGTAGAACAATGTCTTGGTTTAAATGAAAATCAGAAACCACCTTCGGTAAAAAACTAGGATGAGGGCGTAGTACCACTCTATCCTTGTGTATAATCAAATAAGGCTCCTTACAGGAAAGAGCTGCTAATTCTGATACTCTTCTAGCAGAAGAGATGGCCACCAGAAAAATTAATTTCCTTGTCAACAAGACCAAAGGAATCTGACTTATTGGTTCAAAAGGCTGTTTCTGTAACACAGCCAGGACCAAGTTCAAGTCCCAGGGGTTTAGGGGCGCTTTAACCGGAGGATTAAGACGCATCACCCCCTGCATAAAGTTTCAGACCAAAGAATGCGAAGCAAGTGGCCGCTGAAATAATACTGATAAAGCAGAGACCTGGCCCTTGATGGTACTCAAGGCCAGCTTCATCTCTAATCCCATCTGTAGAAAATCAAGGATTCTACCTATGACATATTTCCTGGGATGCCAACCTCTGGATTCACACCAGGTTATATAAGCCTTCCAGACTCTATGATAAATCATCCTGGAGTCTGGCTTCCTTGCATTAATCAAGGTAGATATGACAGGACCTGAGAGCCCACGACTCTTCAGAACGAGGGTCTCAATAGCCAAACCGTCAAATTTAGCGTTTGTAAGGCAGGATGGAACACTGGACCTTGAGATAACAGGTCTGGGCGTACCGGTAGGGTCCACGGGGAACCTACCGTCATCCTTACTATTTCTGCATACCAAGTTCTTCTGGGCCAAGCGGGGGCCACCAGAAGTACCGACTTCCTTTCCTGCCTGATCCTGCGAAGGAGTCATGGTAGTAGCAGAATAGGCGGGAATGCGTAAATCAGTGAGAACCGATGCCACGGAATCACCAACGCATCCGTCCCGCATGCAAGAGGATCTTTTGTCCTTGCCACAAATCTGTCTATCTTTTTGTTGAATCGGGATGCAAAGAGATCTACATCTGGAACCCCCCATCTTTGGCATATGGCCCAAAAGACGTCGGGATGCAGAGACCATTCCCCTGGAAGTAACTGCTGGCGACTTAGATAGTCCGCCTGCCAATTCTCTATTCCCGGGATGAAAACTGCCGATATGCATGGCACATGCATCTCTGCCCAGACTAAGATCTGGTTCACCTCTCTTTGAGCAGCTCGGCTCCGAGTGCCTCCCTGATGATTGACATAAGCCACTGCTGTGGCATTGTCGGACTGGATCCTGACCGGACAACCCTGTAGCCTGATAGTCCAGGCCTTTAGAGCTAGATGTAGCGCCCGGATCTCCAGAATGTTGATGGGTAAGGTCCTCTCTGTCTTGGACCATACCCCTTGGACCGCAGCCTGTTCCAGAACTGCTCCCCAACCTGACAGACTGGCATCTGTTGTTACCACCGTCCAGGTAACCGGTAGAAAGGATTTCCCCTTCTGCAGGTTTTTGGGTATGAGCCACCAATTGAGGCTCTGACGCACCGCATGCGACAGGTGCATCAGAAAGTCTAATGCCTGAACCTTCTTGTTCCAGGTCGACAGAATACTGTGTTGCAGCATTCTTGAGTGAAACTGAGCATAGGGAACTGCTTCGAATGAAGACACCATCTTCCCTAGTAGCCTCATACAAAGGCGGACTGAGGGACCCTTCTTGGTCCTTACTGTCAGAATCAGCTCTTTCAAAGCAGTGATCTTTGCCTGGGGTAGAAATATTTTCTCCTGGCTTGTATCTATAATCAGACCTAAATACTCCAGTCTTCTTACTGGTTTTAGGAAAGACTTTTCTAAGTTGAGGATCCAACCCAGGTGTTCTAGATACCTGACCGTGGTCCTCAAGTTTCCATTCAAAGAGGCTACCGACCGGTCTATCAAGAGCAGGTCGTCTAGGTATGCTATGACAGCTATACCCTGAGCCCTTAATCTGGCCAGAGGAGGAGCCAAGATCTATGTTAACACTCGAGGTGCAGTGGCCACGTCCATCACCTAAGACACTGGCGTAAAAACTGAGGTATCCCTGCAAGGGGGAAGGATTATATAGGGGGTTGAACTTCCTGATAGGGTGTGCCAGTGTCCAATCACCAGTGATACCTATATAACCCATCAGTAATTACTGTGGCTCTGTGTCCCGTGATGTTCGAGAAAGAAATTCAGATTAAGTTATTTTTTTGCTATCTGTAGACCACTGGGGAAGTTTCCCTTCAATTCTAGTCTTGGAGATGCAACAGAAAATAAGAAAAAAAATCTCTCCAAAGTGAACAGAATTCCCATCTTAGGAACAGGTGTCCCCAATTAAGTATGTTCTCTCCTCTTGCTCTATCTAGGTGGTAATGGTCATGAAGACCAATGAGGAGTCTCACCAAAGTGGCTATTATCATCGTGCAACAGGTGTCGGTCCCCCAGTTGTCTCCTGCCATCCTTAGCCTTTTGATATTCTAATAAGAAAACCTGAAATTGTAATCAAGTGATCCAGTACATAGCAGCCTCCTTAACACAGGCAGTAAAAAAAAAAAACCTGATAAAAGGTCTAAGGCCGCATTCACACTTTGCGTAGCAGAAACGCGTGTTCCCGCTGACAATTTTTATTCCCACATGTTGCACATAGGGCAGCCCATTCACTTGATTGTTTATAATGGCAAAGAGGCTCATCTACCAAATTTTGGCACTCAGCAAAGGGCGGTTTGCCATGATTTTCGCACTACAAAGTTGTACAGCGTTTGGGTGCCAATAAGAAATAAAGGCACTGCAAGCATTTTGCCATGATTCTGAAAATGTAGGCAGAATCGCACAATTCTGCCCTTGATTCCAATACGCTTAGGTGTGAACAGGGCTTAAAGAGGAAGTAAACTCCCGTGGTTTGTTTGTACCTATAGATAAGTCTATAATAAGACTTACCTGTAGGTACTGTAAATATCTCCTAAACTTGCACCGTTTAGGAGATATTTACTGTATACCCCGCCAATGACGCCATCATTGCATGGCGCTCTGAAGGAACAGCTGCCCGTTTCTTCAGAGCTGCATGCCGTGACTCAAAGCGCCGGAGCCCTGGAACCCGGAAAAAACACTGGGGAAGATGTCAGCCATCTCAGCGGAGTGCCAGCGCCGCTGCGGGGGCTTCGTTCTAAGGTAGGTGTTTCACAATGAGCTAGTATGCGATGCATACTAGGTCATTATACCTTTGTCTTACAGGTTTTTTTTACAACCCCTTTAACACCTCCAAAATCTATTAAAAAGCCTTTCTGTGCACTAAAAGGGTTAGTTTATTCTAAAGAAAATAATTTTAAATAATGTTCCTGATTTCAGCATGGCAAATGTAGTTCTCACCTTGTTGCAGAAAGAGGTCACTCTCCACCACTTTGCACATGCAGGTCAGGGTCTGATGGACAAGTTGGTCTGCTGGAACACTCTGCATGAACTTGGCAAAAAGAACACTGAAAGAGAACAATATCAAGTAAAGATTTTACAGATTGTGGAAATGTAAACCCAGAAACCATACCAGTGGATGATCTGTCCTTGTTTGTGACAATGTACGCTCACAGGACCCACTGCAAATTTTTACCCTATACACAGATACCACAATTCACTTCTCTCTAGTAAAAAGGAGTAATCTGTTATTATTTGGATTTTTTTCTGTGGCTGAACACTATATTACCACAACCTGTAGATTAAAGTTTTCAAGCAGTCTACTGTGCCATGAGAACATTGAAGTGGTTCTAAAGGGTGGACTTTTGTTTACCTTAATGCATTCCCTGCATTATGGCAAAACATTTTCCAGTGTTTGTATCACAAGCTTACCCCCCGTATACTTACCTAACCCAATCTCAATCCAGCGCTGTGCCCATCTGCAGCGGCTCTCTCCTCTTTCTCTGCTCAGAGTTAGCAGCGGGAGCCATTGGCTCCTGATGCTGTCAATCAAATCCTGTGACTAGAAAATGGGGGGTGGGCCAAGCTGCGCTGTGTCTCAATAGACACACAAAGCCTGACTTGATAGCAAGCCGCAGGTGCACCCCCATTAGAAGCAGCTTCCTTTGGTGGCACACTGAGAAGATGAGCCCAGAGCACCAACTGGAGACCCGAGCAGAGGAGGTTTGGGGCTATTCTGTACATGTTTATTACTCACAAACATGTATTCCCTAGAATTTTTTAAGATGAAAAGGGTTTGGCAGTGTGGTTACCTCAACAGTTGGACGCTGAGGTATCACATACATGGGTGATCTGGAGCCCAGGTGTGGTCATGCTGATGGCATTACCCATCCCATGTATGTATCTGGTCAGACCATCCTGTTTCTTTTTTCTTTGCCATTATGTGTTCTATCATGGGCACAATGCGACTCTGAGTAGCAGTGTCTCAGGCCTGTAACTGTACCCTTTGCCAATGTCAACTTACATACTATCATTGTATCTAGATATTGTTTTCTAGCTTGCAAGACTTAAATGTAATTTTAACAGAAGATCCATAAAAAAAAAAAAAAAAACACACACACACATATATATATATATATATATATATATATATATATACACACACACACACACACACACACACACACACACACACACACACACACACACATATATATATATATATATATGTAACAGTTATTTAAAGGAGAAGTCCAGCCAAAGCTCGTTTGGCTAAACCTCTCCTATGGATCACAGGAGTGCAAAATCAGCAGAGACAGACTGAAGTCCACTCTCTGCTGACGTCACCAATGTCAGTCCAAGCACCGTGTCATCCCGTCAGCACTACAAGAAAATGATTATTTTGCACCGGGAAAAAAAGAGTATCGGGGGAATTTGGATCAAAAACGATAGGGCACAATTAAGGGATATTATTAAAAAGGGAAAGATATTACCATTTTTAGAATTAAAACAAAATAAGGAAACATGGGCGATGGATGAATGGAGATACCTCCAGTTGGGACACTTTGTCAGAAATTTACCTCAGCCAATAAGATCAGGAGACGACCTGACAGTATTGGAAAGGCTGTGTTTAGTAGACGACACAAAAAGTACTATATCTAAGATATATAAATTGTTGCTGACGATGGACGAGGTGGAGGTCCCTCCATTTATTAAAAAATGGGAGAGGGAATTGGGGTCACAGAAAGATAAAAACACGATAGGGAAAATTTGGGGATTAACCCATAGTTCGGTAGCAGATGTCAACACAGCTGAAATGAATTACAAATGTTTAACTGGTTGGTATGCAACCCCGGACAAAATCAGTAGATTCCAAAGGGGTAAATCAGCGGAATGCTGGCGAGGCAGCAAGGAGGTTGGTACAATGGCTCATCTCTGGTGGGACTGTCTAATTAAAAGCTACTGGACAAAGATTTTATTTTTTATAAAATAAATCACTAAAATAGAAGTGGTGAGAGATCCCTGGGTAGTACTACTACATGGAATAGATGGTGAAGTTAAACAATATAAAGAAACTTTAGTGCCACATTTGTTAAACGCGGCAAAAAGACTAATTCCCAGGAAATGGCAAGTAGCAGAAAGTCCTTTAATATGAGGTGGATTAATGCAGTAGAAGAAATATATTATATGGATTATAGGAGTTATAGTAGAGATGAACATAGGGAGGAGGTAAAAGATAAGTGGGAGTGCTGGAGAGAATGAAAAAAAAACATGGAGCTATGCAGAAGAACTGAGAATATAGATCTGTAACAGGGAAAGGTGCACTGAATACACAGGAAAGGGGAGGGGGTTTAGGGGGGGGAGAAGAATGCAGAGGAAAGGTAGATGTTCTCGTAAACAGTGGGGTTTGTAAGTTTTATATTTATCTTTTTTATGGTCACAAATGAGTACACAAGACCTTGTTTCCAACTTTTACTACAAAGATTGTGGTAACTAGTGAAATATGCTATGCTCCAGGAAATTTCACAAAAAATGTGTATGTACACATAATTGTAACAAAGAACACATCAGCTTAAACTTGACTCCTGCCTAACCCTAGGATTTGTTCACATGCGGTAAAAGCAGGCAGTTGAGCCAAGGTTTTATCGACCTGAACACCTACATGCAGCCGCTCAGGGCTATACACAGGCTGTGGCCACTGCAAAAAAATTAAACAGCATGTGTCTATGGGGGTGTGCCACCATTGTGTGTATTACACAGAATTGCAGCACGGTGGTGCAACATTTACTGGGTTAAATCAGGCGGTAAGGAGGAGATAGACTACCTCCTCACTGCCTGTCAAAACACTTCTGAAAATAGATGCACCATGGGTCCTTTTCAGGGTGGCAGCAAGGCCTGCTGCAAATATGAATGAGCCCTTACAGTAAGCATTTTAGAATACACTAATGACTCTACAGGCTATTATAGATAGTTTTAGAACACCAAGCTTTACAAAGCAACAAGCTTCAGCCAATGTATTCATTTAATCCTTAGTTTAGTGTTACCTTTTTCATCCATCACTACATGGTACCTCTTCATATCATAACTGTGCAACATAAATTATACTGTGTTTGTGTATTTGTTTTACTTACCTCAGTTCCACAGAATCAAACACGGTCTTCAAGTGATTAATAATTCCTGGAAGATACTTCAAGGCTGCTGCCTATAACAGAACACACAGTGATTGTACTACACCAACTATTCTAAGGAAAGAGGTCTGTAGTATCGATTTGTGACCATTTGGCCTACCTAGGCCTTTTACTGGTAACCCACCTTAATCTTCACAGCTTCCTCCAATGGCCGGTCCATCAGCTCATTAAAGGACAGGAAGAGCTGGCGAATGGAATCGTTGAACTGGTCTTTCCCCTCGTCCTGACCATAAAACCTGTAATCATAGCACGTTGGGTTGGGTTTATTTGATATAACCGTGCAAAAGATAATGATTGCAGAAACCCAAGATGAACCCAGGTGTCACTAATAAAATATGGGCACATTCCATAATATATTATATATTACAATATAACATATATTACTATAAAGGGGTGCCCATGCTCTATAGTCAGTACAATGTGGTTTTAAAAATGTTTATTTAGCCACAGTTACCCTTCAAGCACAGTTTTTTGCAAAATACATAAATGGCATGAGAACATGCTACCATAGAAAGCCTTACCTTAGGTAGAGTACCCTGGACTGGACTATAAATCTGAAAAGATACTTTATGGCTTTAAGAGAGGAAAAGAGCATCTCTCTGCGACACGGGTCGTCCGTACTCCTCACATACCACGTAAGAACCTTAATCAGCTTCCTGCAGACAGGAGACAAGTGCACAGTGAACCTATAGAACAGATCTTGTTATCTACTAATGGCTGCCAGACACTTAGAAAGTTCTGAAGCCAGAGGGCCAGGCAACTAGCATTTCAGAATGAAGTCATATTAAGCAGTGTGGACTCTATAGCTTAAATCTCACCAGTATTACAGTAGTCAAGGAAGAACCCTCCTGTCCTGCTGGCTTTATTGAACAGCCATCAAATCTGCTCCTTAACATACTGGGGAAAGTACAGCTCATATAGTACTCTGAGTCTGCTCTGATGTAAGTGCTGCAGGTTTTATAAACCTCGGCACTATAGTCGGCAGTGCTGATCAGTGTGTTCTGACGGTAGGGAAGTCTCTCTGCTGTCAGAACACAATAGCTCAGCGGGAGTGATTCGCCCATCCACCTCAAATGTCTAGATTGGGGAATTGCATCAGTTACATAGTAGGTGATGTCAAAAAAAGACACAAGTCCATCAAGTCCAACCCATGTGTGTGATTATATGTCAGTATTACATTATATATCCCTGTATGTTGTGGTCGTTCAGGTGCTTATCTAATAGTTTCTTAAAACTATCGATGCTCCCCGCTGAGACAACCGCCTGTGGAAGGGAATTCCACATCCTTGCCACTATTACAGTAAAGAACCATCTATGTAGTTTAAAGGTTAAACCTCTTTTCTTCTAATTTTAATGAGTGGCCACGTGTCTTGTTAAACTCCCTTCCGCGAAAAAGTTGTATCCCTATTGTGGGGTCACCAGTATGGTATTTGTATATACGTTTTTTTTCTTTCAACCTGCTGGTCAAACAAAAATAAATAAATGGATAAATTACTAATTTATGGGATGGCTAATACAGGCAATAGATTATGTGATTTTCTTTCCTGTAACTATGGGTTACAGGACAGAAAATTGCTCTATTTCCCTGTGACCGACTGTTAATGGAGGAATCCTTCTTGCAGGGCTAGCATGTTCTCCCAGCAGCGGGGCGCGGGGAGCCGTCCCTGCCGGGAGAACACAATGATTATTGCTAGCGGCTATAGCCACTGCTAATACTTGCATGCTAGAAATCCAACATGCTGGTTGTACCCAAGTCGATTGACGGACCAACTTGGGTATAATCATTCTACCCATAGTCTGATCGAATCTTGGAAGATTCCTGTTGAACTAGCTGAGATTTGAACCATCTATGGCCGGCTTAAGTGTTAATGGCTTATCTAATAAGACAATAAACATTGTTATGGCGACAGAAGATGAGGTTTTGCAAGTTACCACATATTACTTTAATACAAAATAAGCCGTATGATTACAAACACATCCACATTAAGCAAAAAGATACATTACTCACTCATAAGCCAGCGTCGTACTGAAGTGCTTAGTAATATAGGTCTCCAGGACCGGATTAAAGTGCTGAAACTTAATATCTGCGATCAGAGAAATGATGAAAACCTGAAAAATATCAGACACTGAGAAAGGAATACATCTAAAACACAGAACTGTATAAAGGAAATGTAACACAATATCCGTGGACAGAGAGATTGCTATTATAAGGAAATGCAGCACATTATTCCTGACTTAGAACTGCAAGTGACGAGTTTGCAGTCTGAAGTGCATTTTGCTTGCTATAGCAGAAACATTTTCATGTGTACAACAAGCATGCTCTTTATAAGTAAGTGGGCTGTTCACATGTTTATGAATAATTCTAACTGCTTAGAAGATGGCAAAAAGAGAATATTAAACAGGTTGTATTATTGTGTCAAACAAAATACACTATACCATAGAATTATTTCCATGCTGTATCAGTGCCTTGTAAAAGTATTCATTCCCCTTAAAATTTTCCACATTTTGTCATGCTACAACCAAAAACATAAATGTATTTTTTTGGGATTGTATGTGCTAGACCAACACAAAGTGGGGCATAATTGTGAAGTGGAAGGAGAATGATAAATGATTTTCAATTTTTTTTACAAATAAGAATCTGAAAAGTGTGGAGTGCATTTGTATTCAGCCGCCTTTACTCTGATACCCCCAACTAAAATCTAGTGGAACCAATTGCCTTCAGAAGTCACTTAATTAGTAAATAGAGTCCACCTGTGTGTAATTTAATCTCAATATAAATACAGCTGTTCTGTGAATCCCTCAGAGGTTTGTTAGAGAGCCTTAGTGAACAAACCACATCACGAAGGCCAAGGAACACACCAAACAGGTCAGGGATAAAGCTGTGGAGAAGTTTAAAGCAGAGTTAGGTTATAAAAAAATATCCCAAGCTTTGAACATCTCACGGAGCTCTGTTCAATCCATCATCCGAAAATGGAAAGAGTATGGCACAACTGCAAACCTACCAAGACATGGCCAACCACCTAAACTGACAGGCCGGGGAAGGAGAGCATTAATCAGAGAAGCAGCCAAGAGGCCCATGGTAACTCTGGAGGAGCTGCAGAGATCCACAGCTCAGGTGGGAGAATCTGTCCACAGGACAACTATTAGTCGTGCACTCCACAAATCTGGCCTTTATGAAAGAGTGACAAGAAGAAAGCCATTGCTGAAAAAAGCCATAAGAAATCCAAATGGATGGAGCCAAATACAGTGCAATCTTAGACGAAAAACTGTTAGGCCTGATTTACACCTATGCATTTTTAGTGCTTTTTGCACTACAGAATGTGTTCCATATGTTAACTGGACTGTAGTGCAAATCTGCAAAATGCAAAAAGCACTAAAAATGCATAGGTGTGAATCAGGCCTTAGAGCAAGGATAGGCAACCTTGGCTCGTGTTTGTCAGAGTCTCACAATGTCTCATGGGACTTGTAGTTTCAAAACAGCTGGAGGGCCGAGGTTGCCTACTCCTGCCTTAGAGTCTGCAAAAGACTTGAGACTGGGGCGGAGGTTTACTTTCCAACAGGACAACCACTCTAAAAATACAGCCAAATGCTTCAATGGAATGGTTTAGATCAAAGCATATTCATGTGTTAGAATGGTTCAGTCAAAGACCAGACCTAAATCCAATTAAGAATCTGTGGCAAGACTTGAAAATTGCTGTTCACAGACGCTCTCCATCCAATCTGACAGAGCCTGAGCTATTTTGCAAAGAAGAATGGGCAAAAATGTCACTCTCTAGATGTGCAAAGCTGGTAGAGACATACCCAAAAAGACTTGCAGCTGTAATTGCAGAGAAAGGTGGTTCTACAAAGTAGTGACTCAGGCAGGCTGAATACAAATGCACGTCACACTTGTCAGATATTTGTAAAAAAAAAAAAATTTTAAAAACATTTATCATTTTCCTCACACTTACAATTATGTGCCACTTTGAATCAGTCTATCACATAAAATCCCAATAAAATACATTTACCTTTTTGGTTGTAACATGACAAAATGTAGAAAATTCAAGGGGTACGAATACTTTTTCAAGGCACTGTACATTATGCACTGTCAGTTTAGGCATGCACTGTCTATACAGGTTATAAGTGAAATTTAAGGACAAAGGAATAGTGCCTAGAAAACACAATGCAGATACAGAGGTTGGACAAAAATATGGAAACACTACATGATTTGCAGGTATGAAAGTGACGACATGTTTCGCATTGAAAGCGATCTAACATTCTTTTGCTTCCGCTGTGTGATGAGACACCCAGCTAACAGGTGGGAAGCCTCACTTACATCATTCACTGTGTGCGCTGCTAGTAATATGGAGTCGTGTCAGAGCTTAGTGCGTTTCAAAGAGGACCAATCATTTGTGCCCACGCAGGTGGTGCCCCTGTGACTGAAGTTGCCAATTTATTGGCGGTGTTGTCAACTACAGTATCAAAGGTTATGATGGCATATGCAGTTTCTGAGAAAACGTTGTCTGCATAAGCGCGGTCAACATGGTCAACTGACCGAAAGAGACAAAAAGGACATTACACAGGATTGTGACCAGGATTTTTGCATGAAGAGTGGTATCAGATTCCAATTATCCACCATCCAAGACTAATATTTGTCAATTCCCAGGAGAATTCAGGCCGTCTTGGAAGCCAAAGGCGGTCCATCACCATATTCGTTAACAATTTTGTTCTTTTATCATACTTGTTTCCATAATTTTGTAAAACCCCTGTATATGATCATTTGCTATAAACCACTGTCATCCATCTCACCAGTGCATCAAACACAAGCACATCACAGCTCTCCTTGTCTGGGTTCTCCATCATGATGTTGAAGAGAGCATCCAATGTGTCTTGCAGAAACTGAGGAGACCAAAAGAGAAAGCGAACTCAGAGGCAGCTTAAGCATATGATATAGGAAAAACGGCAAATATATTAAACTGACAGGAACGTTTGGAGTTAAATTTGAGTCAAGCACTGAGATCACAATATATTATATTTTAATTTTCTGACAACAGGTGGTGGCGATGAGCTTCTTTTCAGGTTTGCCAAGTCTTTATGTGCTTTGATGAAAAATGCCAGTTAGTAGAGCTTAGTAGCTCAAGCTCCAACTGAATGAGAGTAGTGACTCCTTCTTCCTAACTCCTGCTGTGTACAGAGAACTCTATACAGTATTAGCTTTCAATTACAAAGAGAGAGCCAGGAGGCAGACAAGTTCCCTGTATCTTTTTTCTTGTAAAAAAAAAAAAAAAAAAAGTATGTGTACATAGATCATCAGCTGAAGGTAAAATGTATATGCACAAGTGAGTAAATAAGAGCAGAGACTTCTCCTCCTCCATGTAAGCTTAATTAAAAGGTGTAATCAGAGAGAGAGCCTGAAAGTAAACAGCTTCTGTTGTGCTCTCTGTTTAGAAAACCCATGAAGCTGTGGAAATACCATGTTATTTTATTAAATATGTATTTGAAAGAAGAAGATGGCAAATTACAATTCACCTGTGCATGTGTGCAATCTCGCAACCAGCAAATTGATCATTCAAAATATAAACCTAAGCTTTGTAAACATCTTTATATTAAAATGAAGGGAAATGTGATTTACATGCAAACTATTTGATCTAGCCAAATCATGGCATGCTACTAATGAATTCCCTAGTGTCTACCTGAAAAAAACATTGTGATATTGTCCAACCCACACTGGCAAATATCAATAAATTCAGCATGAGAATTACAAAGCTCCTGCTCATCACTCACCTTCATGATCTCACCTCCATCCACCTCCATGAGTTTGCGGAGCGCTTGAGAAACAGGCCTGGGGTTTGACCGCCAATTTAACAGGCCAAGTAAATCGACTGCCAGGGAGTAATTAAAAAAAAAGAAAACAAAACAATTAGTTTGGGGCTTAAACTAGCACTAAGTGAAAGTTTACATCTGCAGCTAAAAAAAATAAAGAAAAATTCCCACACAACCCATGGGAATGCAAACCCTGCATGAAGCAGATTAAGAGGTCAACTGCAAGTCATATGCACCTGTCAATGAATTCTGAATGATCTTAGAAATGTCTCAGACCAATGTCAAACCAATGCCACTGACACAAGCCCAAAGCCCATTGTCATAGGCCCTTAGGCACGTGGGGTAGGGGCAGTGGTCATGGTCAGAGTCAGCAGCTAGGAAACTGACTGATAACTACACACCATATTTAGGGGTGCAGGGGCACTATACAGAGGGAACAGAAGCAGCTGAAATTACCTGGAGGTGAATGCTATTCCAAGTAGGGCTTAAAAAAGATCAACTGCAGCTATACACTTCAAAAGGGAGCTAAACTCTGCAAAACACTTATCTTCACCTTCCAGTGACGGTTACATCACTCACCAGCCAATGTCACCTTAAACCCGGGTGCTGGGTTTTTTGGCCAGCAGAGGGATGATATCATCCTGCACATGAGCACTGGATGTCACAGTCACTCCAACATAGCTGGATTGTGTCGGGAATGTCTCTTCTGCAATAAAGAGCTGTCATCTCACAACATTTTACATTTTATGTTTAGTTACAATCTGAGCGTTAGATTAAATGTCATACAGTGGGGAAAATAATTATTTGATCCCCAGCAGATTTTGTAAGTTTACCCACTTACAAAGAAATGATGGGTCTATAATTTTTATCATAGGTGTATTTTAAATGATAGAGACAGAATATCAACCAAAAATCCAGAAAAAAAACATAATACAAATGTTATAAAAGTTGCAGTTCAGTAAGTAAAATAATTATTTGATTCCCAAGCAAAACATGACTTGGTACTTGGTGGAGAAACCCTTGTTGGCAAGCTCAGAGGTAAGACATTTCTTGTAGTTGGTTACCAGGTTTGCACACATCTCAGGAGGAATTTTGATCCACTCTTCTTTACAGATCTTCTCTAAATACTTAATGTTTCTTGGCTGTCGCTTGGCAACTCGAAGTTTCAGCTCGCTCCATACATTTTCTATAGAATTAAAGCAGAGTTCCACCCAAAAGTGGAACTTCCGCTCATTGTACTTCTCCTCCCCTCCGTTGCCACATTTGGTACCTTTCGGGGGGGTGGGGGGATAGCATACCTGTCTTTCACAGGTATGCTTTCCCCACTTCTGGGAACCTCAGCCGCGGATATCGAAGTCACGGCTGGGGCTCCCTCCTCCTTCCCCCGTCGCCGGGTCAGTAGGAGAGAGGAGAGGAGCCTCGCGCATGCGCAGTAGTGTTCCCGGCGTGAAGCCGAAAGGCCACACTGCCAGGTTCCCTTACTCGCAATGGAGGCAGCATGCACCCAACAGCTGATGGAATCATCAGCTGCGGTGCTGACATTGCTGGACTCCAGGACAGTTAAGTGTCCGATTATTAAAAGTCAGCAGCTGCAGTATGTGTAGCTGCTGGCGTTTAATTTTTTTAGCAGTGGGCGGACCTCCTCTTTAAGCTCTGGAGAATGGCTAGGCCACTCCTTGACCTTAAGGTGCTTCTTCTTGAGCCACTTTGTTGCTTTGGCGGTATGTTTTGGGTCATTGTCATGCTGGAAGACCCATCCACGACCCATCTTCAGTGTTCTGACTGAGCGAAGGTTCTCATCCAAGATTTTTCAATACATGGCCCCATCCATTGGCATCTCAATGCGGCAAAGTCGGCCTGTACCTTTCGCAGAGAAACAGCTCCAAAGCATGTTTCCTCCTCTGTGCTTGACTGTAGGGATGGTGTTCTTAGGGTCATAGTCAGCATTTTTCTTCCTCCAAACATGGCAAGCTGAGTTAATGTCAAAGAGGTAAATTTTGGTCTCATCTGACCTCAGCACTTTCTCCCAATCCTTCTTTGAATCATTTATAGGTTCATTGGCAAATTTCAGACAGGCCTGTACATGTGCCTTCTTGAGGAGGGGGACCTTGTAGGCACTGCAGGACTTCAATCCATGGCATTGTATTGTGTTACCGATGGTTTGTTTGGTGACTGTGGTCCCAAATGCCTTGAGATTATTCACAAACTCCTCCCGTGTAGCTCTGGGCTAATCCGTCACCTTTCTCATGATCCTTACCCCATGAGGCGAAATCTTGCATGGAGCTCCAGATAGAGGGCGATTGATGGTTATTTTGTATTTCTTTCATAATCGTTCCAACAGTTGTCTCCTTCTCACCAAGCTTCTTGCCGATAATCTTGTAGCCCATTCCTGTAGTCCTTTGACAGCTCTTTGGTTTTGCCCATGATGGTGAGGTGTTAATGGAAGAAAGATTCTGTGGACAGGTGTGTTTCATACACATGAGCACATACTGTAGCCAATCTGAACCAGAATTATTGTTGGTTGGTAGGGGATAAAATACTTATTTTACTCACTGAACTGCAAATATATATATATATATATATATATATATATATATATATATATATATATATGTATATATATATATAAAAAACATTTGTCTTATGTGTTTTTTTTCTGGATTTTTGGTTGATATTCTGTCTTTATCATTTAAAATACACCTATGACCCTTCATTTCTTTTTAATTGGCCAAACTTACAAAATCTGCAGGGGATCAAATAATTATTTTCACCACTGTATAAGTGACTATAAACATGATTTTGTTTTTAAATAACAAACATGTTACACTTACTTGCTCTGTGCAATGGTTTTGCACACAGCGGCCCTGATCCTCCTATTCTGAGGTCCCCGCTGGCGCTCCTGTGAGGACACTTTTGCAAGCTGCGCTGTGTGTGTCCATAGAAACACACATAACAGCTGGGCCCTGCCCCCCACGCTCTCTTCACAGGCTGTGATTGACAGCAGCAGGAGCCAATGGCTCCCACTGCTGCCTCCATATCTAGTGAGGACAGAGAGATAGAGAGAGAGACGCTGCTCTCGGGCACAGCACTGGGTCGAGCTTGGGCTCAGGTAAGTATAAGGTGGGGCTGAGGGGGATCCTGTACATTAAAGGTAAAAAAAACTTCTACTTTAACAACCACTTTGAAGCTAGCCAAGCATAGCTAAATTTCTCTTGTTCAGCCTGTGGGCTGAAGGAGAGGAAATAGAGGGAAACTCCACTGCTGGCTAATGTATTCAAGAAGCAGCAGTACCTGTGACTGCTTGAACACCTGAACAGTGACTCCATCTGACAGGGTGCAGTCACTTTTCAGCCAAAAAATTTCTTTTGATTTTTCAGTCGCGTTTTTTTCAGCCGCATGTTGCTGACAGGTCCACCCATAGTTCCAATATCATTTGGATTTACAGTGCATCCGGAAAGTATTCACAGAGCTTCACTTTTTCTACATTTTGTTATGTTACAGCCTTATTCCAAATAGGATTAAATTAATTATTTTCCTCAAATTCTACAAACAATACCCTATAATGACAACGTGAAAGAAGTTTGTTTGAAATCTTTTCAAATTTATTAAAAAAAAAAAAAAAAAATCCTATGTACACAAGTATTCACAGCCTTTGTCATGACACTCAAAATTGAGCTCAGGTGCATCCTGTTTCCACTGATCATCCTTGAGATGTTTCTACAACTTGATTGGAGTCCACCTGTGGTAAACTCAATTGATTGGACATGATTTGGAGAGGGACACGCCTGTCTATATAAGGTCCCACAGTTAACAGTGGAAGTCAGAGCACAAACTAAGCCATGAAGGCCAAGGAATTGTCTGTAGACCTCCGAGACAGGATTGTATCGAGGCACAGATCTGGAGAAGGGTACAGAAACATTTCTGCAGCATTGAAGGTCCCAATGAGCACAGTGGCCTCCATTATCCGTTAATGGAAAAAGTTTGGAACCACCAGGACTCTTCCTACAGCGGGCCGCCCAGCCAAACTGAGAAATCGGGGGAGAAGGGCCTTAGTCAGGGAGGTGAAGAAGAACCCGTTGGTCACTCTGACAGAGCTCCAGCGTTTTTCTGTGGAGAGAGGAGAACCTTTCAGATGAACAACCATCTCTGCAGCACTCTACCAATCTGGCCTCTTTGGTAGAGTGGTCAGTCGGAAGCCACTCCTCAGTAAAAGGCACATGACAGCCTGCCTGAAGTTTGCCAAATGGCACCTGAAGGATTCTCAGACAATGAGAAACAAAATTCTCTGGTCTGATGAAACCAAGATTGAATTATTTTGCCTGAATGCCAAGCGTCATGTCTGGAGGAACTGCTCATCACCTGGCCAATACCATCCCTACAGTGAAGCATAGTGGTGGAAGCATCATGCTGTGGGGATTTTTTTGGCGGCAAGAACTGGGAAACTAGTCAGGATAGAGGGAAAGATCAATGCAGTAATGTACAAAGACATTCTTGATGAAAACCTTCTCCAGACAGTTCTGGATCACAGAGTAGGGTTCATCTTCCAACAGGACAACTACCCCAAACACACAGCCAAGATAACAAAGGAGAGGCTATGGGACAACTCTGTAAATGTCCTTGAGTGGCCCAGCCAGAGCCCAGACTTCTCTGGAGAGATCTGAAAATGGCTGTGCACCGACACGCCCCATACAACCTGATGGAACTTAAGAGGTCCTGCAAATCGGAGAAACTGGCCAAAAATAGGAGTGCCAAGCTTGTAGCATGATACTCAAAAGGACTTGAGGCTGTAATTGGTGCCAAAGGTGCTTCAACAAAGTATTGAACAAAGGCTGTGAATACTTAATGTAGATGTGATTTTTTTTGTTTTTTATTGTTAATACATTTGCAAAGATTTCAAACAAACTTCTTTTGCGTTGTCATTATGGTGTATTGTTTGTAGAATTTTGTGGAAAGTTATTAATTTAATGCATTTTGGAATAAGGCTGTAACATAACAAAATGTGAAAAAGTGAAGCGCTGTGAATACTTTCCGGATGCACTCTAGCAAGAATTGGATGAAATTCAAGCTGTGTATGGCCAGCCTAGGAGTTCAATTCTGGTTAAGGGTTTACCTTTGGGGTTGACTAAGGTGGTTGTAAACCCTTACATATACCCAGTGAAGTGACTGGCCTCAGGTGATACAAAGAGATGAAACAAATCATCCTTCATAAGTTGTACCTGTCTATCTACAGCCTTCTGTGCTCTACATCCAAAGTGCAGAAGTTACACAGGATCTCTTAGCTCTGAAAAGCAGGGGGCGTAGATCTGAAGTTACACTCAGTGAGAAGAGCTGACTGAAGGGAAGGGACACACACCCCTTCACACATCACAAAGAAACAGAGCTGAGGCTGTCAATCACAGGCTGTGTGCTGGAGCTCCCTCCCGTCATCATTTTTCTCTTGGTGTTAGAAAAACCAGAGCAGACAGAAATGACACTTCGTGCTCTTGATTGAGACAAGTACACACTATAGAGGGATATGCTTTGTTCACATTTCATGTCTGAGGTTTACAACTACTTAACACTCAGGTCTGAAGTTAGGGACACCTGGGGAAAATAATTAATCTTATTTGTAATGGACACACCACTAACTAACTAAACAACTATTTCTGGAGTACTCCACTAGATCTGTAGGCTGGCCACAGGAGGTTCAGAATGCAGGGCCGCCATCAGGGGGGTACAGCCGATACATATGTACCAGGCCCGAGCGTCTGGAGGGGCCCGGGAACCAGGAAATGTGCAAGAGAGAGGAGCCGGAGGAGAAATAGTGCAGGAGAGGCGCCGTAGGCTAAACACATACAGTAAGCTGGCAGGGCTGGGTCTCGGGAGATGTTATGAGGGAGGAACTTAACAGCCTATCAGTTGCTCATTGGCTGAGGAGGCGGGCTGCTCCGTCTCCTTAGCCAATAGTTACACAGGGTGCACTGTCCATCACTGCAGAGCCTCGTGCTTCCTGTGTTGGTGGGAGGGACAGAATTCCTCTGCAAAGAAGCTGCTGTTCCAGAGATTGAGGTGAAAAAAAAAAAAAAGTTTCCCTGAAGTTGCTAGTAGACATTGTATATGCACAGCCTGTGCTCCCCTGTTAATATCAATCACTGTATTGCCAGCCCTATTGCTGTCCTTTTAGCAGGATGAAAGTAACTTTACACATGTGTAACATAGGTGTCCGCTTATGTCACCATGTTAAAAGGACAGCAATATGGATAGCATTACAGTGACTGTTATTACTCCAGGTTCACTAAACTAGCCAATGCTCTGAAAAGCAATCCATTGTTCTTTTTCACATGAGTCCAGAGAATCCATTGTTCTCTATGGATCAACAGATTTAAATGGAAATTTGTCCGTTTACACCTGCCTACCTCCAATCTGATCTGGCATTCCTCTCCGTCTGGCCAGATCAGAGGGCAGTTGGGTGTAAATGGACTGCATGAGTGTACACAGACCTGTCAGTTGCCCACTCTGCTGAAAAAAACAGGATCGGCCCCCGGTGAAAATTACAGCTAGAGTGCAGATAAGGCCGGCCATAGACGGTTTGAATCTCAGTCTGTTTAGCAGAGATTGGCCAAGATTCAAACTATGTATGGGCAGGCTAAATGTACCCAAGTTAATTGATCGATCAACTTGAGTACAACCAGCCTGTCAGATTTTACATACAATTATCGCTTGCAGCTCTTGTAGCCAGTAGCAATAATCACTGTGTTCTTCTGGCGGGGCAGTTTTCCCACCCCCCCACCGGGAGAGTGCAATGGCTCCTCAGCAGGGATTCCCCCATCAACACTGCAACCCGTGGGACACAGATGTGGAAAAAACGAATGGGGTTTTAACTCTTTCTCAATTTGGCCAAAATGGGGGGAAAAAGTGCTTGCTTTATATATATTTTAGTATGATACATAGCTAGAACATTTAACATGTCATTGCATGAGATTTCCCCTCACTTTCTGTCTTGATGTCACCAGAACAGGAAGTGAGGGAATCTACCTGTGGGAATATAGCCAGCAATTGTTTCTCTCATATATATATTCTGTTCTGGTGACACGAAGACAGGAAGTGAGGGGATATCTCATGCAATGATATAACCCTATTAGATGTTCTAGTTATGTATAAAAAGTAAATATAAAGCAAGCACTTTTTTTTTCAATTTAGGCTAAATTATGGAAGAGTTAAAACCACATTCTTTTTTACCAACTGTGTCCCATTGTGAGGTCCCACAGACACAACAAATAGTGAGAGAGAAATGCCCTTGGAGACAGTTGCCACCAGAACCGGAGTCCCAGGATGGAGGAGATGGGACTGGAGGAGGAGGATATGGGATAGAGGAGATGGGACTGGAGGAGGAGATGGGACTGGAGGAGGATAAGGACATGTGACTGGAGGGGAAGGAGATGGGATGGAGGAGATGTGTCTGGAGGAGGAGGAGGATGTGTGATGGAGGAGATGGGACAGGAGGAGGTGGGACTGGAGGAAGAGGATGTTGGATGGAGGAGATGGGACTGGAGGAGGAGGAGATGAGACTGAAGGAGAATAAGGAGATGGGATGGAGGAGATGGGACTGGAGGAGGATAAGGACATGGGACTGGAGGAGGATAAGGACATGGGACTGGAGGAGGATAAGGACATGGGACTGGAGGAGGAGAAGGACATGGGACTGGAGGAGGATAAGGACATGAGACTGGAGGAGGATAAGGACATGAGACTGGAGGAGGATAAGGACATGGGACTGGAAGAGGATAAGGACATGGGGGACTGGAGGAGGATAAGGACATGGGGGACTGGAGGAGGATAAGGACATGGGGGACTGGAGGAGGATAAGGACATGGGGGACTGGAGGAGGATAAGGACATGGGGGACTGGAGGAGGATAAGGACATGGGGGACTGGAGGAGGATAAGGACATGGGGGACTGGAGGAGGATAAGGACATGGGGGACTGGAGGAGGATAAGGACATGGGGGACTGGAGGAGGATAAGGACATGGGGGACTGGAGGAGGATAAGGACATGGGGGACTGGAGGAGGATAAGGACATGGGGGACTGGAGGAGGATAAGGACATGGGGGACTGGAGGAGGATAAGGACATGGGACTGGAGGAGGATAAGGACATGGGACTGGAGGAGGATAAGGACATGGGACTGGAGGAGGATAAGGACATGGGGGACTGGAGGAGGAGGATGAGATGGGATGGAGGATATGGAACTGGAAGAGGAGGAGGAGGATGTGGGACGGACTGGATGAGCAGGAGAATGTGGGATGGAGGAGATTGGACTGGAGGAGGATAAGGACATGGGACAAGAGGAGAAGGAGATGGGATGGAGGAGATGTGTCTGGAGGAGGAGGAGGATGTGTGATGGAAGAGATGGGACTGAAGGAGGAGGAGGAGGAGGAGGAGGAGGAGGAGGAGGAGGGAGGATGTGGGATAGAGGAGATGGGACTGGAGGAGGAGGAGGATGTGGTATGGAGGAGATGGGACTGGAGGAGGAAATGAGACTGGAGGAGGAAATGAGACTGGAGGAGGAGATGGGACTGGAGGAGGAAATGAGACTGGAGGAGGAGATGGGACCGGAGGAGAATAAGGACATGGGATGCGGTAGATGGGACCGGAGGAGAATAAGGACATGGGATGGAGGAGATGGGACCGGAGGAGAATAAAGACATGGGATGGAGGAGATGGGACCGGAGGAGAATAAGGACATGGGATGGAGGAGATGGGACCGGAGGAGAATAAGGACATGGGATGGAGGAGATGGGACCGGAGGAGAATAAGGATATGGGATGGAGGACATGGGACCGGAGGAGAATAAGGATATGGGATGGAGGACATGGGACCGGAGGAGAATAAGGACATGGGATGGAGGAGATGGGACCGGAGGAGAATAAGGACATGGGATGGAGGAGATGGGACTAGAGGAGAAGGACATGGGATGGAGGAGATGGGACTGGAGGAGGAGGAGGAGGAGGAGGAGGAGGAGGAGGGAGGATGTGGGATAGAGGAGATGGGACTGGAGGAGGAGGAGGATGTGGGATGAAGGAGATGGGACTGGAGGAGGAGGTGGGATGGAGGAGATGGGACTGGAGGAGGAGGTGGGATGGAGGAGATGGGACTGGAGAAGGAGGAGGAGGAGATGGGACTGGAGAAGGAGGAGGAGGAGATGGGACTGGAGAAGGAGGAGGAGGAGATGGGACTGGAGAAGGAGGAGATGGGACTGGAGAAGGAGGAGATGGGACTGGAGAAGGAGGAGGAGGAGATGGGAATGGAGGAGGAGATGGGACTGGAGGAGGAGATGGGACTGGAGGAGGAGATGGGACTGGAGGAGGAGATGGGACTGGAGGAGGAGATGGGACTGGAGGAGGAGGAGGAGGAGGAAATGGGACTGGAGGAGGAGGAAATGGGACTGGAAGAGGAAATGAGACTGGAGGAGGAAATGAGACTGGAGGAGGAAATGAGACTGGAGGAGGAAATGAGACTGGAGGAGGAAATGAGACTGGAGGAGGAAATGAGACTGGAGGAGGAAATGGGACTGGAGGAGGAGATGGGACTGGAGGAGGAGATGGGACTGGAGGAGGAGATGGGACTGGAGGAGGAGATGGGACTGTAGGAGGAGATGGGACTGTAGGAGGAGATGGGACTGGAGGAGGAGATGGGACTGGAGGAGAATAAGGACATGGGATGCGGTAGATGGGACCGGAGGAGAATAAGGACATGGGATGGAGGAGATGGGACCGGAGGAGAATAAGGACATGGGATGGAGGAGATGGGACCGGAGGAGAATAAGGACATGGGATGGAGGAGATGGGACCGGAGGAGAATAAGGATATGGGATGGAGGACATGGGACCGGAGGAGAATAAGGACATGGGATGGAGGAGATGGGACCGGAGGAGAATAAGGACATGGGATGGAGGAGATGGGACTAGAGGAGAAGGACATGGGATGGAGGAGATGGGACTGGAGGAGAATAAGGACATGGGATGGAGGAGATGGGACTGGAGGATTAGGAGGAGAAGGACATGGGATCGGGGAGATGAGACTGAAAGAGGAGGAAATGGGATGGGACTCGGTGGGACTGCCAGTTGGGGGTCCTGGGGAATGTTGATGGTCAGGTCCGGGGATGGGGGGGGCCTAAAACTCTGTAAGGGGCCCCAAAATTTCTGATGGCGGCCCTGCTTAGAGGTCACCAAACTCCCAAAATAGACCCATACTCATTAAAAATAAAAACTATAGAGTATCACGGTCATAAATAACCTGCATTGCTTCATGGTTCACGAGACTCCCAAGCACTCTGCCCTCTTATATTTATTAGTATAGGAATAGTAAACCACTTGTATATGAGAAGCTCCAGCTACTCCTAAATAGCACAGCAGAGCACATACAAAAAAAGCTTCTTCATTAAGTATGTTGTGCTCTTCCTCACCATTTTGTGTGAGCTTAGTGGAACAGATCAATGTGCTTATTTGGAAGCTATCCTTCGTAGGGGTGAGGGAGGGCGCATGCCCTCGCGGAGAATGGACTTCCTCTTCTTCCTCCTTAGTCCCAGGGAGCAACAGGTAAAGCTTGGCATCATCTGACTTTTTGCTGTCACCCTAAATATAAAAACAAAATTTTATGTACATTTTTTGATATGCACAGCTAAAACTTAAAGCACGACGAAACAAATGTGTAATATAGTGCCACTTAGATGCGGTGACTGCAATTGTTTTCATTTTTCAGGCTATGAACATTTTTAGCAGGTACAAAAAATATCTAGTAATCTTGCCAAAAGTTCAGTGTCCTTGTCACTTTCTGTGAACTGAACTGGAAATAAAAACAATCATATATTTCATGTATGAACTACTAATCCCATTAGGCCCCGCTGATCCCCGCTGAGCAGGCGGATGACAGGTCTGTCTTTGCTCACTGTGCAGAGACAGACCTGTCAGAGCCCCGCTCTATGGGAAGAGCAGATGAAAACAGACCGCCTGTCCGTTTTCATCCGATCCTATCCTATCTGCCAGACGAATGGAAAATATGGTTTCCATCCATCTGCATTTCACGGACAGGATCAGATCTGATAGCAGCGGGTGTCAGCGGACATGTCACCACTAGGGATGAGCCGAACACCTCCCGGTTCGGTTCCCATCAGAACACGCGACCAGACAAAAAATTTGTGTGAACATGCGAACACCTTTAAAGTCTATGGGATGCGAACATGTAAAATCAAAAGTGCTCATTTTAAAGGCTTATAAGCAAGTTTTAGCCATAAAAAGTGTCTGGGGACCCGAGTCCTGCCCCAGGGGACATGTATCAATGCAAAAAAAAAGTTTTTAAAAGGGCAGTTTTTTCAGGAGCAGTAATTTTAATAATGCTTAAAGTGAAACAATAAAAATGAAATAATCCTTTAAATATTGTGCCTGGGGGGTCTCCTTAGTCTGCCTGTAAAAGTAGTGCATCTTTCCCATGTTTATAACAGTACCGCAGCAAAATGATATTTCTAAAGGAAAAAATGTTGGATCCCAGCAATATACAATAAAAATAATTGAAAAAATGGTGTGGGTCCCCCCCAAGTCCATTACCAGGCCCTTCAGGTCTGGTATGGATATTAAGGGGAACTCCACGCCAAAATAAATTAAAAAAAATTCAGTGGGGGTCCCCCCCCCGGAATCCGTACCAGACCCTTATCCAAGCATGCAACCTGGCAGGCTGCAGGAAAGGGGGGGGACGAGAGAGCGCCCCCCACTCCTGAACCGTACCAGGCCACAAGCCCTCAACATGGGGAGGGTGCTTTGGGGTCCCCATGTTGATGGGGGCAAGGGCCTCATCCAAACAAACCCTTGCCCGGTGGTTGTGGGGGTCTGCGGGTGGGGGGATTATCGGAAACTGGAAGCCCCCTTTAACAAGGGGGCCCCCAGATCCTGCCCCCCCCCCATGTGAATGGGTATCGGGTACATTGAACCCCTACCCATTCACCGAAAAAGTAAAAACGACAGGAGACAGTTTTTGACAATACCTTTATTAAAAAGAAAAAGTGTCCCACGATGTTCATCCATCGTTAATCACGGCGCCAACAGTCCCGGGAAAAATAAATAAAATGGAAAAACTCCACCTCGATGGGAGGTGTCCCGCCAACTGCAGTCTTTTCGCGGTGACAGATGTTATATAGCCAAGGGCAGGGCCACCCGGTGACGTAAAAGGTTGACCCCCCCTCTGACATCACATGACAGCTGCCGCCACGAAAAGACTACAGTTGGCTTTTCTCGGCACCATGATTGAAGATGGATGAACATCGTGGGACACTTTTTTTTTTTTTAATAAAGGAATTGTCAAAAACTGTCTCCTGTCATTTTTACTTTGAGTCTTTTTTGGTAAATGGGTTCACATTAGGGGGGAGGGCAGAGCCTTGTTTTGAAGTTTAAAACACTGCCACTAACTAACCTGCCTGCCTAATCTAGCACAATCTATCTCCGTCCACACACTATACACGGCCGCTATGTGGAGTTTACAATTGTGTGACTGCCTTGATTGACTGTCACTGTGAACACATGATCAGAAAGCTCTCGATCGCAAGAAGCGATCGGGAGCTTTCAGTTAGCCAACAGCAACTGTGCTGTGAGCGCGCAGGGCACATGATCTCAGCACAGCTGTGTCTGCTAATTGGTACGCAAATATGTGGCTGCTTGGCGCCAAGGCCCACCCGCCAAGAGGGCGCATATTTGTGTACTTTCGGCGCCCAGGGGTTAATAAAGGAAAACATGTTTGAAGATCAGCCTGGCTACCATGGCTCCTTTCATAAATACACTGGAGTGAGTGAGTATAGCCACTAAAGGACAGAAAGTGAGTAATTCACAGGATTTCCTGGGAAAATACCTGAAAAAAATAAAACCCATGCAGGAACCTCATCCGAGGGCTTGCAAGCTGTAATATTTATTTTTTGAATTTGGCTTTAAACCATTTTACGTAGGATAGATATATGAAAAAAGCAACACATGGTCTCACGTTAACAAAAAGGATAGAAAAAAAATGACCTTTTTTGCAAAGACTGTAAAATGATTTTCTTGTTAAGTTTATATATAGGTTCTGCACCCCTCTATGATGAACATATGACAATATAAGCATTACAAGAGCTAATTGGGGAGAAGCAACATTTTTTTGGTGTCAAACCCCTTACAGGCAGAGCATAAACTCAACAAAAATCTTCTGTGTCTCCAGTGAAGATGACCAAATTAGGCTAACTTAATAGTACAACTATAATATATATATTTCAGAGTGAAATTTGCTATTGGATTTTAGTATTAGGTTCGAGTGTGAGGTAGCAATGGCAAAACCTGCATGCTTTTATATTTTTATTTTAAGAGCTAGCAGTACCATCAGAGTTAATTACTAATAAAAGGATAATATGGGAATATTTTCATTCAGGGAATACACTCAGCTGCTGTTTGTTGGGTCAGTGAGAATTGTTTTTTCCTATTGGCCAACAGACACCTCTGTGCCAGAAGATTGTATTCTTTTGCTCTGGAAAATTTAGAACAGTAGGATTTGTGGGATTTGATAGTCTTTTGTTGCCTAGCTAATTATACAGCCATGTAATTTATCTCTAACAGCTTTATTCTGTAAAAAACGACCAACCGATTAGAAGACCCAGACAAAGAAAACATCTGAAACATAAGATTTCAAGATGTCAAAATCAACCCATTACATAAACAAAGTTATAACCCTGACTGGTTGCTTGGGGCAACATTTATTTGTATTGTCCAACCTGACACAACGGGGAATATTTACTAAAACTGGAGCACACAGAATCTGGTGCAGCTGTGCATAGTAACCAATTAGCTTCTAGGGTTTATTGTCAAGGCTTAATTGAACAAGCTAAAGTTAGAAGCTGACTGGTTACCACCCACAGCTGCACTAGATACTGGGTGCACCGGCTTTCGTAAATTTCCCCCAACTTGTTGGTACATTAATGATTGTTACCTTATAAATGATGAGGTCATGAATACCGTCCCTCAGTGTTGTGCCATTGTGGTTCATCAGTCTGACAAAAGCCACTCCAAACACCTTCTCTGATTTGTCACGAGCTGCAGGAAAAGGACATAGAAGAGTTTATATCAATGATGTGATGCACAAGCCTCATATAGTACACCAAAGACCAGAGGCGTAACTAGAACTTTCAGGGCCCCAGTGCAAGAAACCATGATGGGCCCCCCTTCCATCCGAGCCCCGGGCTTCCAATTTTGGGAGAGTGTCCATGGACATCCTTCCAAAACCGTGCTTCCTGCATGACCCCTGGGACATGCATCCAGCGCAATCATATCCGCCCTTTACCATGTGATCAGCTGATCACATGTAAACAGACTTGCCGGTTATCCACAGCCCTTTCCTCATACGCTGTGTCTGTGTGAGGAAAGGACTGCCGTTAACTGTCAAAAATGTCAGTAAATTGTTTACACTGATAATCAGTGCCCCAATCATCAGTGCCATCTATCAGTGCCCATCAGTGCTGCCTATCAGTGTCCATCACTTCCACCTACAAGTGTTACCTATCAGTGCTCATTAATGCTGCCTATTAGTGCCCATCAATTCTGCCTATCAGTACCACCTATCAGTGCTCATTAATGCCACCTAACAGCAGCCATCAGTGCCACCTATCAGTACTCTTCAATTCTGCCCATTAAAGCCCATCAATACTGCCTGAGTTCTGCCTATCAGTATTCGTAAGTGCCTATCAGTACCACCTATCAATGCCACCTATCAGTGCACATTAGTGCCTCCTATCAGTGCTGCCTATCAGTGCTTATCAATGTGGCCTATCAGTGCTCATCAGTGCCTCCTATCAGTGCTCATCAGTGCCCATCAGTGCCTCCTATCAGTGCCTTCTATCAGTGCCCATCAGTGCCTTTTATTAGTGCTCATCAGTGCCGTCTATCAGTGCCCATCAGTGCCTTCTACCAGTGCCAATCAGTGCCAATCAGTGCCTTCTATCAGTGCTCATCGGTGCTCATCAGTGCCTTCTATCAGTGCTCATCAGTGCCTTCTATCAGTGCTCATCAGTGCCCATCAGTTCCTTCTATCAGTGCCCATCAGTGCCCATCAGTGCCTTCTATCAGTGCTCATCAGTGCCTTCTATCAGTGCCCATCAGTGCTTTCTATCAGTGCTCATCAGTGCCTTCTATCAGTGCTCATCAGTGCCCATCAGAACCTTCTATCAGTGCTCATCAGTGCCTTCTATCAGTGCTCATCAGTGCCTTCTATCAGTGCCTTCTATCAGTGCTCATCAGTGCCCATCAGTGCCTTCTATCAGTGCTCATCAGTGCCTTCTATCAGTGCTCATCAGTGCCCATCAGTGCCTTCTATCAGTGCTCATCAGTGCCTTCTATCAGTGCTCATCAGTGCCTTCTATCAGTGCTCATCAGTGCCCATCAGTGCCTTCTATCAGTGCTCATTAGTGCCCATCAGTGCCTTCTATCAGTGCTCATCAGTGCCTTCTATCAGTGCTCATCAGTGCCTTCTATCAGTGCCCATCAGTGCCTTCTATCAGTGCTCATCAGTGACTTCTATCAGTGCCCATCAGTGCCTTCTATCAGTGCTCATCAGTGCCTTCTATCAGTGCTCATCAGTGCTCATCAGTGCCTTCTATCAGTGCTCATCAGTGCCCATCAGTGCCTTCTATCAGTGCTCATCAGTGCCCATCAGTGCCTTCTATCAGTGCTCATCAGTGAATGCTATTAGATTCCATCAGTGCAGGACAGCACGGCTCTGAGCGGAGATCGTGTGTCATATAACAATAGCACAGAGAGACACCGGCGGCATTAATGTTCTCCACTGTGTGCTCCACGGGAAATGTAAGCTCCTTAGCTTCACACTTGACTGCCCGCGGAGCACACAGGAGAGGGGAGGGGGGAGAAGAGGGAGCCGTGAGATCAGCTGTGTGTCCTCTCTCATCCGTGCCAGAGAGGACCGACAAATAGAACATTAATGCCGCCGGTGTCTCTCTGTGCTATTGTTCTATGACACACGATCTCTGCTCAGAGCGTGTGTGAAGAGCAACCCCACTGGGCCCCCCCCCCACAGTGGTGGAATGCCGGGCCCCGTCGCAACTGCAACTGTTGCGACCCCGGTAATTCCGCGACTTGCTTTTGCTTCCCTGACTGAGCAAAATCATCCGTCATTTGTGTCTCACATGCTCCCATCCCAGACGCTGCAGCTCAAAGTGGGAGGGTTTCAGTAGCAGAAGAAGTTCTTTCAATCCAGAAAACAGTAGGCTGACAAGGTGCTGTTTGACAAACTACAGGCTTGTGAATTAGCAGTGTAAACGCTGATAGCGACATCCCTTACAACATTTTTTCATTCAACTGTAGTACAATCAGGAACAGCCTACATGAGCGTAGCATGCGAGTGTTCTGAATCAAGGAGCAGTGCAACACTGTTGCCATACCATCACAAGAATCTGCCTTAGGTAGACTTCACTGGATCGGCAGGTATTTGTTAGACTTTTCAGGAGAAAACTGTAAGCGCAGATGCACTTATAATGAAGTGCCGCAGCACTTTTTTTTTTTAAATGGAAGGCCAAAGTACTACTTTTTTAATAGATGAACATCATAATGTATGCTGAGGTGTTTTGGAGATACAGTCATTTATTTACAGCCCATATCTTACTACCAGTCCAAATACCAAAGCTTTCTGGGTCGCTTTAAGCACAATAGCAGCCTATAACATACTTTACTGAAGCAAAGAGCAGAAAAGTGATGCTTACATTCCTGAGATGAGCGGTGCCGAAATGAGAAGCGAAGGTGACAGCGGCTGACATCCTCTATTGGTATGGAGACCTGTGTACACAAGAGTGAAAAAATGATGATAAGTTTGGAAAAAAATGACTAAAGTTAAGCCTGCAAGACAAATTACTTTAATAAGGGACTGTCAAATATCCTACAGCAACCAATCAATAAACTGAATTTCAATACTTGTGGCTGCATTACATTATTAAATGCTGTATGTAACCAACCGCATAGGCAAAATTAATAAAACTTTAGGACCGACTTAAAGTGCAACTTCACTCCACAATTAGACTTTAAGTCCTCTACACCGCGTTGTAGCTGAAAAGTGCATAGTCCTGTGTCAGTCTAGACCAGCCTTTCTCAACCTTTTCAACACAGAGCACACTAGCGAACTTGTTATATTGCCTACTGAAGGAATAGTATAAATACACTTTACGCACTACTTATGGTAATGATGACATATACATATATGGGATTTCTTATTTAGCAGGAAAAATTCATTGAATTACATATGCACATTAGGGAGAGGCTCAGCAAGTCTGAAGTAATGGTTACAAGCAGGACCAGCCATTTAACTGCACTTCCAGAATGGGCATATGTTATGGACATTCATCAGATCTACCGCCAAAACATCACTACTCCTTACATTACATTTTAAAAAGAAAGCTCCAGCCTCAGGCAAAACAACATTTCCAGAAGGACCATGTATGCAAAGAGAGCTGTATGGTGATACAAGTAACTCCCTCTATATTGTTGTCATCAGCTGTCCCAAAGCACAAGCTGCTCTAAAGCTATAAATATGTGATACTGTGCAAAATATGGATTTACTGCTAAATAAGAGTGCAGTCTAAATATTTATGGCGGCCAAGCTAATCTCTGAGGGGGGGGGTTGTGCCCAGTAGGTGGTTGTTTGAAGCCTGGAGCAGGAGTTATTTTGGTCATGGGTCCCATCATGCAGGAGTCGTCCAGGAACATTGCCTAGAGGGTCATTGAGGTCCTAGCTGCAGCATAGCTGAGGGGCCTATTTCCAGGACTGGACTGGAATTTTGGTCTGAAGAGCACCCGGTGGAAGTTGGAGGAGGGTATCCAGCTGCCTTGTGGTGCTGCGAGTTATATCTCCCCCCTGAAGAGTGCCCAATGGATATCGGAAGAAGGCAACCGATCATCCTATGGCATTGTGAGTAGGGACTGAATTCAGATCCTTACTGACTGCATGCAGTTTTATCCCATCTTTAGAAGGCCCTAGTATCTGCTCTCTCTAAAATGGCCTTTCAAGAACATGACTCTATGCTACCTTTCTTGTCCTTCATCCCATGTCATCCTATCCAAGTTTCTTCAGCAAATAAAGCATAAAAGACACCCCCCCTAGACTACTTGTCAAGCACAAGAGAGTGGAAATGCTGTGTGCCCACCAATCTCTGGGAAAGAACCAGTAAAGTCGAAGTGGCTCCTGTTGGGGTAGTGCTACAAATGTAAACACTGGAATGGGTCTCAAAAAGAGAAAACCATGCACTGTAGAACTAAAATCTATTAAAGTTTTTTTTTTTTTTTTCAAGAACTTCAAGGTTGAACAAACCTACAAGTCATTTTAAAAAAAAAAAAAAGTGTAAAAATTATACAATGATTTACCTTGATTGTTTCATACCAACATGGCTGCTTGACCTGGTAATACACAACAGACTTGTATTCTGGCAATCCCTCCTGCCCAGCTCCAGGAGAAATAGCTTTCTGGAATCAATAAACAAATTGTAACAGGGATTTCTGCTCAGAAAGGAAACAGCTGATTACAATATGATTTTACATGACCTGACAGTGACCATTCAAATATAAGACAGTGATACCTCTAACACTGAACCATCCTGATCATGCACAGACATCATGATTTCCACATTCTTGGGGGTTTTCTTCTTTCCTTTATCAAACTCTCCCTGGATCAACGTAACATAGATGTCATTACGAACGTCTCCTGTAAAAGCATGAAAGAAAACACCATATAACAATTTATGAAGCCAGCTACTAGAATTCTATGGGGCCATTTTATTAACCCGGTATATTGAGACACACATACCAGGCAGAATAATCTCTGGAAATCCCATTTTCCGGGCCACCGCAGTAGATCGATCCACTAGGTGAGAATATTCCTTCTGTACCTGATTAATATCGCCTGGGAGGAGTTTAAGAGAAATCCACAGCCCTGAGAGGGTAATAAAAATATCAATATCTAATCTTTACTCGAAGAGAATGGAGTTGGAAAAGTGGAGGAATTTCCAATGCTAACAAGATGCTTCATATATGTACAAGTAAAAGGACTATAGGTCATGATTAGTTGTTCCAGGTAAACAGGTATTAATGATATGCTTTGTGCATTAGTACATATAGTTCTATAATTTTTTTTTTAATTCTGTTTGTTGATCACATATCAGTTGAACAACATTTCAAAAAGACAGTGAGTGAAAAGAGCAATCGTACCAATAAGCTAACATTGAAAGCATATCACTGTCTTGCGTGATTTTTTCTCATACATCCATAAACAAAACAGAATATAGTGCATGATACAGATTGCCACCATCCTCATACTGGTAACTTGCTTCAAGGGGTCTCAACTAGATAAGAGTTAGGGTAGAATTACACCATGCATCCCAGATTTTCTGACACTTAAGAGGGCAGTTTCTATTTCCATAAATAACCTTTTCATAAGGGAGTAATTGGTTGACTAGAAATAACCAATGAGCTATTGTAGGCGAGAAAAGCTGCAGTCACTTGACGGCTATTGCTTTGCGTGCCAGAAATAGTGATTCTCTCAAATAAATTCTAGTGTAGTGTGACCAGAGTTCCTCATCTAACAAACCGAATAATCATATCTCAGGAATATACTGCGCTGGAATAGATATGAAGAATTTAGCAAATACAGTAAGTCATCTGTTTCCAGAAAGTCCATCTGTGATTGGGTGCACCACAAACAGTATGCAATAGCAATGGGTCAGATTTAATACAGACTGTGAAATGGTACGTTTGGTGAGTGACATACAACTGGATGAGTTTATTTATTGTCGGAGACACCGATAAGTGAAAAGAACAAAGGCCATCCCATTTTAGGTACAATGAGTTTTTGATATACTTTAAATGTATCCCATTCATCCCAATAAAAGTTGCACTTTGTTGATATCCTCAGTAAAGATAAAGCAAGCAGGACTATTGCACATAAATGCTGAGGTGTTAAATGATCCTTAGCCTCTCCTTAATGACTGGCAGCATTGTGCTTTTCAAATCTCCATAAACAATAAACATTGTGTAAAGAGATATTGCATGGATAGATTTGTGAAACTTTTTAGGGGTAGAGACCTGGAAAGTTCTCTTGGAGGTGACTCTGGAGTGGGGCATGTCCTGGCCAAGCACTCCGTTACAGATGTCCTAGAGGTCCCGGGTGGGA
Source organism: Aquarana catesbeiana (assembly GCF_042186555.1). Classification (NCBI taxonomy): domain Eukaryota; kingdom Metazoa; phylum Chordata; class Amphibia; order Anura; family Ranidae; genus Aquarana; species Aquarana catesbeiana. The sequence goes on along the minus strand of NC_133326.1, from coordinate 610,345,938 downwards.
TAAACAAAGACTGTACTTGTCAGGAACTTCTGACCCTTGGCGAGATCCTACAAATGCCAGCCAGAGAGTGTTCTAAAATGCATGCTAAATTTTATCTAACAGCAATCGGATCATAGCTTTAGCAAAGATTGTATAGTGGTATCAACAAAGAATTTTGTGTAGCGCCACCCCTTCTAGACAGGGATATGGAACTAAATTGAGCTACCAAAAAAAAACACAATTAGGCTCATTAGGCAAGCATAGTTTTAGGCTTAAAGAGACCCTGTCACTTTAAGAAAACTGAATGCTACTGGCAGAAAGGAAATGCAGACATACAGGTAATTGTATATATCTGCAGTAAGTTTCAGTTTTCACGGGTTCAAATTAACGCTGGGCTGTTTTGATAAGACAACACTTTGACAATTTTAGTTAGTGTCAGAGTATGCCGCTAAGCCCATATGGTGCTCTGACTCATTGTCCAATCACAATATGTGGAAAAACGGAGGGGACAGCCAAGTTTTAGCACTATAAATACTGAAGATGGCTCGGATCAGAAGACCTTGGCATTTTAGTGAAGCAGAAGGTATTGAAAACTGCAACAGGTATATTGCAGGCACCCCTGTGTCCAAGACCTTCATACTTATCAGCAGCTTGCCGTATTCTTAAAGTGACAGCATCTCTAGAAGTTTGCATTAGTCTCCTCCATGAAATGGTGCAATACCTTGTCCCTTGTGGTTGACCTCTTTGGATGCAATCACCTTGTTGTAGATGCTGGGGAGAGGCTCATTCTCAGCTAATACCCGTGAAGAGCTCAGAGGAGACATTATGAGCTGCCGCTGGCTGATGTAAGTTTCTTTGGCCATCCTGAGACGCAAATAATGTTCAGAGATCAGTATCCTGATAAATGACTTGGAATTTTTTTTCTGTTATGACACAAAGTGGCAACTTACGGATGAAAAGGTATAAAATGTTGTTTCTCCTCATCGTCCACCTTCCCATGTATAACATCAGATATGTCCATCACTGTAACAGATACATAATAATAAGATTTACTTGCCACAAAAAAGCAGACTAAATTCCTTCAGAAAGTACCACCACTTATATGATCAAAAGTACTTGTATTATCCATTTCTCCTCCTCAACAGGTACTTATTACCCATCTCTGGTCAATAATAACTAATAGGTACCTTTACAAAGGTTGGTTACATTATAAAATTTGACAAGTAGAAAAAATGTAAATGAATTTTTTTGGGGAAAATATAATCATTGTCAAATGTTCCGTCAGCAAAAAAAAAATCACCTTTTAAGAAAAAAAAAACCTTTAAAATACTGGAAGTTAAAGCCGAGTTCCGTCCAAAAGTGGAACTTCCGCTCATTTGTCTCCTCTCCCCCTCCAGTGCCACAATTGGCACCTTTTGGGGGGGAGGGGGGACAGGATACCCGTCTTTGACAGGTATTCTGTTCCCACTTCCGGGAGTCCAGGCCGCGGCCCGTGACATCACCACAGGGCTCCCTCCTCCTCCCTTCTCCTCTCCCTGTAGGAGAGAGGAGCGGGGCCTCGCGCATGCACAGTAGGATTCCTGGCATGAAGCTGTAAGGCTACACTGCCGGGTACCCTTACCTGCAATGGCGGCGGCAGCACCCGACAGCTGATGGAAACATCAGCTGCGGTGCCGACATCGCTGGACTCCAGCACAGGTAAGTGTCCTATTGTTAAAAGCCAGCAGCTGCAGTATGTGTAGCTGCTAGCTTTTAATTTTTTTTTTTTTTAGCCGCTTTAAATACTTTACCAAGCTCTCCTCTCTAACTTGTGCTAAGCAGGTTAGCTACCACCAAGTAAAGCAGATCTGTGGAAATATATAACATTGTCTATACTGATCACATCCTTCTCACAGAACCTACACTAAAATGTCACTGGCCCGATAAGCAAAGTGTATTGTAATACTGTATCCTCAAAAATAAAGTTGATAGGAAATTTGAAAAAGCTTGCTAAAATCTTCGCTATGTTCACAGTTGAACTAGTCAGGTTGAAGTTGGAGTCCTAAATTATACATATTACAAAAGCCATCAGTGCTATTACCTGCAACACCAAAAGGCCTTCGGAGGCCAAACGTGTGTTTTTTCCCATCCTTGAGCTCCATGTGTCCCACACGCACTATCTGGCACACCAGGCTGATCCGGGGACGAATCAGATCCAGGCTACTGAGGTCCTGAAGAGGAGAGAGGTCAAAACTAGAATGAAGAAACAAAATAGAAGTGGTTCAAGATCAGCAAGGAGAGTGGCAGAAACTTAAAGAATGAAAAGACAGAGAATATAATGGTCCATAATGTTAAAGAGGAGCACTAAGGAAACAAATGATCCTAAAAATCAGGAAAAAAAAAAGAAGAGTCGAAAAAAGAAATCACATCTTGAAGACTATATCATAGTTTGATGAGAGAATTTAGAACATCGGCACGAGTGGAACTGATGAATAAGAGAACTAGAGGACAAACAAAGATGGATAGATGAAAAATGGAATAGGTAGGTAAAGAATGAAAGGTAAGTTAGATTATAAGTAAGTCTGGAAACAATGTAAGGCACAGAGAACAACACCCAGGGAAAGTTTGGATGGGGTGCGTGGAGAAGACAACAGGATGGTGCAATGCAGAAAAAAGAAAAAAGTAAGAACTTGTAAAGGATGGAAGATACAGGAGGATCTCTACTGCTGAAAAATTGGTGGTGGATAAGTGAAAGCAGAACTGAAGCAGAAGTTCAAGGAGTTTAAAGTAGATGTAAGCCTAATCATTAAAATCTCATATCAACTTTAAAGTGGAACTTCACTCTCTCAATTACCGATGATAATTTTTAATCCTTGTGTTGCTAAGCATTAGTAAATAGATAGGAAAGTACATCATATTTACTTGTGATTTTTTCCATTTCTTCAGTTACCTCCTGGATTCTGTCTAGAGTGCATGTAGACATAAAGTGGCTGCAAAGAGGCTTTAAAAAAATCAGCACCACTAAAATGCAAACAAAAGCTGAACTAACTTTCAGTTAGACTACTTCACACTGAGGCGTGCGGGCGCTGGCAATACAGCGGCGCTAAATATAGCGCCGCTTTACCGTCGTTTTAGCGGCACTAGCGGGGCGATTTTAACCGAAAAAGGGTTAAAACCGCCCGCAAAGCGCCGCTGCAGCGGCGCTTTGCAGTGCTGCCCCATTGTTTTCAATGGGAAGGGGCGCTTTAGGAGCGGTAAATACACCGCTCCTACACTGCTCCAAAGATGTGACTTTCGGGCCTTTTTTGACCCCCCTGCAAGCGCACCGCTCCAGTGTGAAAGCCCTCGGGGCTTTCATACTGGAGTGCATTGAGCGGCTCTTTGCAGGCGCTATTTTTAGCACTTTAGCGCCTGCAAAGTGCCTCAGTGTGAAAGGAGCCTTAGGGTTTACATCTTCTTTAAACAGCTGAAGAACCTCAGGAATGCTGAATGAGAGGAAGAATAAACAATCAGGGCTGGGAAAGAAAGGAATAACCAGGACCAAGGAGACGTAATCCAAAAAGGCACAATATTAACATGACGATTTCTCAAAATGAGACTTCTACATGCTGGCCACACAAGGGTAGGTTGTTTTTTTTAAATTCAGCTGACAATTTCCAAAATAATTAGCAAGCAGTCCCAAAATCAAAGTTTATCATTTTAGACACATTGTGCAGTTACTGCAAGCAATGTATGAATCGTTAAGTTTATCAGTGTACAACTCAAGCCAAGGGTCTTAAAGGTAGAAATTTTAAAAAATCCCATAAGGCCCAGTGCTGGGCTTTCCTTCTTCCCCGGTAATCAGCAGGGCCCCAATGCAGTGGGACAAGAACCAAGTGATGATACAGAAAAGTTAAACCTTAACGCCTATAATATTACACTGTGACCAGCCTTGGACATCATCTGATTTAAATGGCTTTTCAAAGCACATTGTATGTTCACCCAATCTGCATCTACAAGACAGGCCATTTCCCTGGCCTGTGATGGTCCATAGTACCCATTCAAACTAGTGTCCCTTCAGAGGTTGCTAGGAGTTCCTTGAGCTGTGGCTAGTTGACCTCCTATTTTATGATACCTGCATAGTTCCAAGACCAATGCAATTTGGCAAGGTCAGAAAGATGACACCAGTGATCTTTTACCTTTGTCTGTAAGGGTGACATTCTGAGCAACCACTGTATAGGTGGCATTCTTCCTACCGACTATCGTTATGAGGGGGCATTTTTGTCTCTGACCTCCAATGAATTGGTTTTAGTAAGGGTTCCCTGAGACCTGAAAACTACTTTAGGAGTTCCTCTTGGATAACAAGGTTGAGAAAGGCTGGCCCATAGAAATGCTTTAAAATCATTTCTCACAAGTCAGCTGACTTCTGATAGCATTAGCCATCAGAACAATAATCCCTCAAAAGTGATTAGTATAGTGATTAGGCCAATTCCAGGTATTTTGAACAGCATGGGACTAGATTTGTCAGAGAGTGGTAGGACATGGCTGGGACTTTGGGCAAGGTGGAAAGTGAAAAGCATTCAATGTGAATAGACACTGATGGCACCTCAAGAAGAAACTTGGATAGACTGCAGGAATACACACATAGCAAAAGATAAATGGAGGATAGTGCCTATGCAGTCTATGTCAACAACTCTCTGTACAACTCAAGCCATGTGTGACCAGCATAAGATTGGAATAGAAATAAGAGTGAAGTATAATAGAAGTCAGATGATATAACAAATGAGATCAAAGCGGTTGAGTTACTACAGCATGAGAAGATCAAGTTGGCTAAGGAGGACGCCACTCACTGTGAACACTGCCTGCAGGTTGTTTAACTTCTCTATTTCTTTGGGCATACCGGAACTACTCCAGCGGACAAAGTAATTTTCACTGCAGATAAAGAAATTATACAGAGTTCTTTCAGGAATCCCTACTACATGTAAATACAAAGCTAGAAATAACAGTCCCTTAAAAACACCTCTCACTAGAAATTAAGACAAATCAGTGAATTATATTAAAAGATACTTATACAAACAGGATGCTTGTGTCAACTTGTCTACTATGGGCTCTGAACCTCTAAGCAAGGTGCTCATTATATACAAATATCTACAGCAGTTTAGGCTCCAGATCTGCATTCCACAATGCAATGCCTTGGGAATATGAAAGGTTTCCTGGTACGTTTTTAATGGAGGGGACAGACCCAAGAGAGATTACTGTGCACTTTCAACACTAGTCTCACCTGATGAAATGGGATATGTCTGGGTCATACAGACACATGAGGAGCTCTGCATCTTCTGCCATGTTACACACAAAGTTCTTCAAGTTCACATATAGGGTGTATGTATGAGCTACATGCAGCATGGCTGGAGTGCAGATATCAAGAGGCTGCAGCTGAGACTGAGAAAGAATAGAAACAAGCAACTGGGTGAGTAACAAGGATCTTTAAAAATGACCTTTAGAATATGATGCCAAGAACTCCACCTTTTCCTCCTGAATCCTCTCATCAATCCGCCTTGATGCCATCTCATGGTAGCGGAACAAGGTAATTACACTGGTGTCATCAGGATCTAGAATGATTCCATTTTCATCTCTAACCACAAGGTCCAAACCCAGTACTCTGCCAGGTGAGCATCAAAAAAGCGTAAATACATGTGAACAATACAAAATAAAAAAAAGTCTTCTTCAAATGTTAAACTGATTTTCAACCAAATCATCTAACTCTAGAGGGAGCGTGGCTGAATTCAATCTCCTGAGAGGAATTTCATTATCAGCAATAGCCAGCTCTCCCCCAATTCTTGAGCCAGCCATATCTTTCTAAATAGTGGGTATCATATATTATTATACAGATCCCCCTATGGGGCAGTAAAACAGACACTGACAAATGCTGGCAGCATTCTCTTCCCACAAGTCTATGTGGAAAGACCATCCCTGGGGGCAAACAGCTCTTGCTTCGCTCCACTAGAAACTGTCTGAAAAAATGCAATTGTCAAATGTTGCTAAAACTTCCATTTACAATGCCTCTTCCACCATGCTTTCTCACCGATTCCCATAGTCGATTTTGGCAGTCACTTTTTTCCTCAGTTCAGCTAAGTCATCCTTGGGTAGAGTGCCAGACATAATCTGTGACCTCCAGTCCATCAGTTGTGACATCATTTCTTGTATCTGTACAAACTGTGTTCTCTGGTTTTGCTGCAAAGAACATAATGACAGTGAGACCAATCAGCAATAAAACTATAGCTTACTGGTAAAATTAAACTTACCACATATAGCGAGTGCCACAAGACACCCCATTCCCGCAGAGTGGCTGTAAGTTCTTGTACTAGAGGAAGTTCACTGGGACCGGTCGGCTCATGGTGCCTGGAACAGAAAGGGTAAAGTATCACATTGTGGGACATACTATTAACTATTCTTTTGGGTCAGCATTGCATTTCAGGGCTTTCCATTCCAATTTCCAAAGACCACTTACTAAGAAATAAAAGTCTGGAATCAATTTGTAGGAATACCTATACTTTTTAAATTAATATACATTTTAAGTATACAAAAGGAGACTTTTCCCAAAAGGCTAGCAGTTCCTGAAAATAAATATGACCAATAGTATCATATAACGCGCTATACTAACACTAATAAATAATATAGCTAAAGCAACAGTGATATCCAATGAAAAGTCTGATGTCTGGTGAAAGATGTTTTTTAAGCATTACCATAGGTCACTACAAATCTAAACTGCCAGAATACACACAGAGCAAAAGGTGCCCTGTGCAGTTTATGTCAACCACGCTCTGTAAACAGTAATAATGTCTATGGTTAATATTCTGTGGACAGATAAAGACAAAAGGGCCAGATAAACTTTATATAGTGCACTTATTTCAGGGTCTTCTTTTTTTTGGGTGCACATTGCACAGCGGCATGGGATGCATTGACACTTTGAAGAAAGCTATACAGCGAACTATAGAAGCTCATTATATTGCTACTTCTTTCTCTTTCTCTCGATCAGGAAGTGTTTGCCAGGTAGAGAGAAAAACACAGACAGCAGAGCAACACAAACCTGCCCGCTGCCTGCTATCTCTGGTGGGCGAGTGTCTGTTTGGACACTCAGGGGGAACCTGCAGCCTGCCTCCTTCCTTCTTCTCAACTAGGCAGAGTTGGAAGGCAGCTTTTCCCAGCTCAATCTCCCTCTGGCAAGTGTCTTTACAGAAGCTAATCAATGCAGATCTGCTTCTGGTCAGACCACGTGGAGATTTTGTGGTTAATATATAGCTCATAGGGCGCAGAACCGCTGACATTCCTTCAACAAATTGCAATTTGTGCGTTTCCAGTTTATGGCACACATTGCAAATCCTCTTCAACATAGGTGCACTTTGTTGTTTATTTGATGGATGTCAAATGAGCATAACACACATGCTCCAATTTTTTTTTGGAAAAACAATAGATTATCGGCCCCAATGTCCAAAATTGGGTGCGGTGCAAAGTGAAGTCTAACAGGTAAAAGCCCCACAAGGCTTTATACTTTTTTGCTATTTGCTACTTGTAGCTCAGTAAAAATTGAGTGCTCATTAGAGTGCATGCTGGACCCTTGGAAGGGTACCCCTTCCCCTACCCCCTTTTTTGGTTATATTTTGTTATAGGAGGTGGTTTCAAAACTTTTCGAGACTAGTTCTAGTTCTGTAATACACCAACAGATGGCAGCACAAGGCTGCACGCACGGTCACAGGGATCACCGACCTTCATAAGTCAGTGTCTCAAAAGACATTGTGTGCATCGGGAGCTGTGAAACTGGTGTTATTCTGACCACGTGAGTTACCATGCCTGCTATTTCATCATGGGCAAGTTAGAATAAAGAGCAAACATGAAATTCTGCGTGAAACCGGGCAAATCTGTCACAGAAACACTTGACATAATTCAGCAAGTTTACGGTGATACTACAATGAGCCGCTCAAAGTGTTTTGAGTAGCACGGACGCTTCAAGAGCAGAAGAACATCACTGGAAGACGAGAGATCAGGAAGACCTTCAACGAGCTCAACCTCCGAAAATGTTGAAACCATTCGACAAATTGTGCATGATTATCGTCGGAGAACCTTCGCCCGTGCCACTCAAAACACCTCAAATGACTCATCGCAGCATTGCCACAAACTTTTTGATACCTCGTAAACAAATACGTCTTTCAGTTGCTCCTGAAGGACCTCGCTCCACCAAGTGTTGCGATTACAGTTCTGAAGGGGGGGGTAGATATCAATTTCATTTTGCTCAGCATGTGGCTGCTGGTCCTTCTTGACATATGTCAAGGTGGTGAAGTATTTCCACTCAGCGCCACCCAATATATCCCATTAGTACTGGCCCAGGGGCAAATGCCCGCCTGCCTCTAAATCCAGCCCCCCCCCTGTACAACCTCTCACTGCAGTCTTTACTCTCTATTCTTCTTTATAATAATTTTTATTCTTTATACTTTTGTGGTGTATACAGTTTTTTTTTTAGTACTAGTTCATAGTTTAATAATGAACACAATATATTATTGTAATGCATGACAGAAATTAAAACGTTCACCCATAACTAGCAAAGTATTTTTGCCTGTTTCAGTGAAACATTTTTGTTACAAAAAGCTGACACTAAATAACTTGCTTCGCATCAACCAGCCATTTATCACTGTCACATAATGTTTCAGTGTTTATATACAGAGCATTAAATTAAGTGTAATAAAACCTAGGCCCGGTTCCACGTTGATTTCATTATTTTAGTTGCTAATGAAATGATTCCTTAACTGCTGCTCTCTGCCAAAGGCAGACAGAAGACGTGGAACTCATCCATGCTCACCCTTTGTCATCTGTCACTTCTTTCTGATGAATATATGCAGCTGGAAATATCCCCTGTAAAAAGAAAAATCATATTACAAATATGTAGCAGGAAAGAAAATACAGAAGTGTTCAAAGCAACCAGGGGGTGATGGTATTAACTGCCTTGCTTATGCACATGCAGAGTAAACCTGCCGGGTACAGAGATTGAATTTGCTCAGCAATTAATCTCTAAAGCAACAGGTTCTTCAGTAACCCCATTCCTAAAGTGAATATTGTAGGTTACTAAAGATTTTAAATCACTCTTTGTGTGTCCTGATGAAGCTGACCAGTGAAACACGCTGACACACAGGGGCTCACTTACCCAAGATCATGCAACATTTATTATAGTTTGGAAGTATCTGGCCTTGCTGTCTGACTGTACATATATGTGAATACATGTTTTTAAATGAAATTTTGGTTACTCTGTATATGCAAACTTCTTTTTATATTTTCTATTTATAAATAAAATATGAATTTTTCTACATAAATACTATGGTCCAATCTGCCTTTAAAGTCTGACTTAGTGGTTTTCTCTTTTTGGTTCAAATTTCAATTTACGAACGTGGCTAAGGAGTGATCTTAATACTTATATGTAAATCAGACTGGAAATGGACTTATGCTGATAAAAGCTGAACTGCAAGATAGGCGTATATATCGTCCAAATACAAGAGTCATGTGTATTCGTACTTGGTGTGATCTGTGCATTTCTGTCCAGTCATCCTGTGTGAGACTTTTCCTTTGTGCAGCAGCTTCCTGTAATAAAGACCGGTCACTGCTGCTCCTTCTCCTTGTGCAGGGTGATTGGTCTTGTATCCCCCCCCCCCTGGAGTTTTCTGCAGGCAGTCTGTTGTGGGTGGAGCTGGCTGGACCCCTCCCACAGCTCTGCTCTCTGCACAGACGGTGTACAGCACAGTAATTATGTCACTGCTACTTTTACAAGATAATATTTGGGTTGACAAATGCATCTGGTACACACAAAGTGGAATTATATCATTTGTGGCTATTGAAAAATGTATTTCAATGAAAGATTGTGTGCCTGGAGATTAGCTTTAAGTGACCTTTCTCCAAAGAATGAAAACTTAACCTTCACTGATTGATAAAGGAAATACCTAATTTCTAATGTGCATTTGATAAACCAGTGCCAGTAAGTGTGCTGCAACATCCTACCTAAAGCTGAACTCCAGGCAAAAAGCCAGACTTAACTTCAAAACAAAAGGTTTTTGAAGTCTCATGGTTTGTTTTCTTTAGAAATCTGGCACAACCCTAGTACAAAAGCCTGTTATCTGCCAACATGCAGCAGAGAAGGACTCATGGCTCTGTTTAAAAGCAGTGGTCTCCTTGCAGTGGTCCAACATACCCCTTGCTGAGTCAGGCCTAAAGTTCTGCAATCAGCAGGGAGTATAAGCTCTTCTGATTCTCACACAGACATTGTGTTCACACTATAGCGATGTCAGACATCGCATGCGATTCACACCACATTGCTGTGCAGATCACATGCAATGTCTGTGCGATGCAAATTCAGCCAGTTTATACTGTATGGCTAAATTCGCATCGCATTCGGCTCAAAATGGCGCAGAACCCTTTTTTGGTCTGCACTGTTCACACCCATATGATCCGATTTCTGTCCAAATTCACAGTTTGCACTGCAATCTGCGAACCGATCTAGGTGTGTATTTAACTTTGTATTGACACCCGCAGAGGGCAATGTGAACCGCTGGAGATTCAGGTGCGATGCGGGAACCTCCACTGGATTCACAGGGTTTCCCACATCGCACAAGTGTGAACCGAGCCTAATGGCATCCCAGTCATAGTCCGTCAGGTTCAATATTTAGTTGGCCCACCCGTTGCAGCTAAAACTGCTTCAACTCTTCTGGGAAGGCTGTCCACGAGGTTTAGGAGTGTGTCTATAGGAATGTTTGACCATTCTTCCAAAAGCACATTTATGAGGTCAGGCACTGATGCTGGATGAGAAGGCTTGGCTCGCAGTCTCAACTCTAATTCCCAATGGTGCTCTATCGGGTTGAGGTCAGGACTCTGTGCAGGCCAGTCAAGTTCATCCACCCCAAACTCGCTCATCCATGTCTCTATGGGAATTGTTCAGGACACCGGGAATGTGTCCTGGATGGCAGATACATTCCCCCAATATTTGAGTTGTGGTCCCTTTAAGGGGGACTCTCTGGATTGCTAAATTTATATTAGGGATTTTAAAAGTTCAAAGAGACTTTAGGGGGAAGAGCCTTCAAACTCTGACTACCAGGACTTTGGTCCCGAAGGGGTTAAGTCCCAGGTGAGGGAGGCTTGAAAGGCAGAAGGGAAATCAGCACCCATGGAGAGGGAGATATATATATATATATATATATATATATATATATATAGATAGAGATAGAGAGATAGAGAGAGAGAGAGAGAGAGAGAGAGAGAGAGAGAGAGAGAGAGAGACACAGAGACAGACACAGACAAGGTCCATAAAGACATGGATGAGGGAGTTTGGGGTGGAGGAACTTGACTGGCCTGCACAGAGTACTAACCCCAACCTGATAGAACACTTTTGTCCAACATCAGTGCCTGATCTCACAAATGCGCTTCTGGAAGAATGGTCAAACATTCCCATAGCCACACTCCTAAATCTTGTGGACAGCCTTCCCAGAAGAGTTGAAGCTTTTATAGCTGCAAAGGGTGGGCCAACCCAATATTCAACCCTATGGACTAAGACTGGGATGCCATTAAAGTTAATGTGCGTGTAAAGGCAAGCACCCCAAAACGTTTGGCAATATAGAGTACATGAGTTTTTCAAGACAAAGAGAACAAAAATAACAAACACTGGACCTCTTATATAAATGCAATAACAGACCAGTATGAAGGATAAACATCAAACTACATGAGCACTAGAGAAGATCCAGCAAAACAGAGTTAGGTAGTAACTTTAGTGTAATGTGTGAACAACGTTAAATCCAGTCTAGCTGCATAAACATTATCATTTAAACATTTTCCTAAATAGAACACTCATGGTAGCTCAGGACCCAAGGAAGGAGTCCAAATTCCTACTAAGTGCCCATGTAAGATATAAAAAAAAAAAAAAAGACAAAGAAAGAGAAAACGAAGACAGAAAACAGAAAAAGAAAAGATGCAGAGCTCAACGCTCCTGGGTGAATAGAATGTCCACTGCTTAATTTTTAATTGCAGCCGATGAATGGCACATTTGCCACATGGTCTATAAAATGTGTCCTACTGGCTTCAATCATAAATGCACATTATATACACATTAATGAATATAATCTGATTATCTTGGTTTTGTGAGTTGAAGCACTACCCAATTACTACCGTTTTTCAGGGCTCATTCACATCAGACGTGACTCAATGTTAATAGATGCCCATTCACCCCAGACCAATGTCTTTATTTTGCATACCTGGATGTAGTTTCCCATCCAAGTCAACCAAATGCAGATTTAAAATCAAAACACATCTTAAAATGTATGAGAAAAAAAGTGTTTGATTGCATGTTTTCAATTGCAGCCCCACGCACCTGGTGCTGGATGGTCACACAGCTAGATTTATCCAAAATTGGAGCTGCTGACCTGTTGGCACCACTCGGCTCATCAAAAGTCAGTAAAAGTTATCTTTGTCAAAGGAACTGGGTAGAAAATTATAAGCCGAACAGTGACTGCATCCAGTCATCCTGCCAACATCCACCTCTGAGCAGATTGTAGACAAAGCTAATTACTGGCAATTTTTAAGTTTTTCTTTTAGGTGTTTTACAAGTGTTTTTTGCACTTGTAACAAGTTTCAGGTGTTTGTTTGCTGGGCAAAGTGCTGCTCTAGAGGATGAGAGGAATTCTTCAGGAGTAAAAATGTGTGCAAATGTGTGTTGAGCTTATGGCAACGATTTATTTCAGGTTTGTGTATGGCCAGGCTGTAATAACTCTGGGATGGCTTTGTTATTTCTAATTATATGCGTATGCTCTGTACTGCAATTTTCTTTTTGTTTAATAAAAGATCTCTCTTTTTTGAAAAAAAAAAAAAAACACATGAAAATGCACATATTTTGCATTTCTAGGTGCTCCCATTGAAGTCTGTGGCCAAACATGCCTAAAGAATTACACTAAAAATAAAGGCTCGCCACATTGCTTGTATCAATATTATACTTGATCTTAACACTTTTGATCCTGGTATTGTAACATGTTCATATGTTTCAATAAAGAAATCCTCGCTGGTAAAAATAAAGGCTCATGTACTTTTTGGGAGTAGTGTGCGGCATGTATGGCGACTAAGCATACAAGTGTGAACAAAAACAGTTAAAACAAAATTCTGCGTGTTGAGTGTATTCAGCCGTAGAGAAATTAGTGGAAAAACGCTCACGTGTGAATGACAGCTCAGCGTGGATGTAAGAATCTATTGGATTCAGCCCATCCCTCCCTTCTAGATTGTAAGTCTAACAAGCAGGGCCCTCTGATCCCTCCTGTATTGATTTGTATTGTAAGTGTACTGTCTGCCCTCATGATGTAAAGTGCTGCGCAAACTGTTGGCGCTATATAAATCCTGTATAATAATAATAATAATGTACAGCTAGTTTTAGCTGTGTCACCAATCAGATGCAAATTTCCAAGACGGATATGAATATAAGCGACCTTTTCAATTTTTGAAGGGGACTGACACACCCAGCGTACACCCACTTAAAACTGTAATGCCACCAATGTCTAGCTCAGGTAGTATGGCGGCTCTAACAAAAACTTTCACCTGCAGAGACTAATCTCTCCATAGTAAATCAAGGGCCTGATCTCTGTAAATTCCACTAGAGGGCATAGAAACACTTTATTGCTCACTGTCCAGACAAAAATATATAGAGAATACTTTTTGCAAGGGTGCTTTGCTGAAAAGTCAAAATTAGTCAAGCCATGTCCCAGCAACTGACCAAACCCTGCCTATTCCACCCCGAACGAAAAATCTATCTGGGGTAATGTCCCTCCCGACATTTACATTTTAGTGCTGTGTTATAATTATTAAGAGGGATAATGGTCCAAGCTCCCAATCATTCATTCATTACTTTTATAACAATGTGACCTTGTAATCAGAATCTGATGTTCCTTTTACAGTAAATTGTAAGCAATAGATGAAATAAAGCTATAGAACTACAATTAAAGTAAACATACACCCAATTCCTATGGCATTGTATTATTTAAAGCAGAACAATGGGCTTAACTTTTTTTTTTTGATAGAGTGGAGGGGGCTTAGAACCCCTGGAAGGTATTTATTTTGTCTGTGTCCTTCTTTAGAGAGATTGACCCTCTCTATTTTTCTTGGTTACCATTATCACCAAAAGTAAAAGGTGAAGAAAAATGGAAATTTCGGGTTGTGATTAGAATAGTAAAAGAGGGGAAATCTTCCAATAGGGGCACTAGTTCTGGTGACGACCAGGGATTCAATCACTTTGGAGGGATTTACGCTTGCTTCCTGTTTTGGCTATGAGACAGGAAGATACGGGAAATCTCCCCAATGGGACACAGATGGCAAAAAAAAAACAAACAAAACATAACTGACTGTGGTTATAACCCTCTCTTACACTAACTAAACTTCAAAAAAGGGAGTCAGGGCGTCTGTAAGTCTCCCACCTGTGCACTTATGTTATAACATGAGCATTCAATGGCCTTTTTATAACACATAATGCAGGCATGACCCACTGTTTTCCCCACCAGGAAACCCACCCTAAAAATGTTTTTCTACTCCTGGAATATATGTAAAACAAAACAAAAGTAGCTGCAAAGACTTAGCAGGAGATGAGGAGAAAAGCAGCTTTCAAACGTAACAAAACGAATTATATAAACTACTTTTTTTTTCTTTTTTTTTTTTAAACATTTGGTCACAGTTCTTTGGTGGCTGCATTTATTTTCTTTTAAGTTAAGAACATTTTCAACAAATACAGAAAATACCTGAGAACAACCTCATCTCCTCCAGTACACCTGGTTGAAAGAAAGTTACTGCAAACTCTTATGCTGCATACACACGAGCGAGATGTCCATCAGAAAAAGTCAGATGAGAGCTTTTCATCATATTTTCCGACCGTGTGTATGCCCCATCGGACTTTTTCCGTCGAAAATTCTGACGGACCTAGGAAGAGAACATGTTCTAAATTTTTCCGACTGAACCAATTCCTATCGGGAAAACCGCTCGTCTGTATGCTGTTCCAACGTACCAAAAACGACGCATGCGCTGAAGCAATTAGACGGAAGCTATTGGCTACTGGCTATTGAACTTCCTTTTTCTAGTCCCGTCGTACGTGCTGTACGTCACCGCGTTCGGGACGGTCGGACTTTGGTTTGACCATGTGTAGGCAAGACCGCTTGAATGGAATTCAGTCGGAGAAACCTTTGGAGTTTATTCCAACTGCAAAACTGGTCGTGTGTATAGAGCATTACACAAACATGACTCGGCTGCGAAATAGTACCAGGAAATAGGCACAAGACCATTTAGTGGTAAATTAACTCAATGTATTGATACTGGTTAGAAGAAATGCTGGTTTAAACACATAAATGAACACACAAAAGGTAGGTTCTAGACATTAAAATAATTATGCCATGGTAACTTAGAATAGAGTTCTGTCCCACTAGACTGGAATTAACTCACAGGGTAGCAAGGTCAGCTCTAAACAGTGAGAATAAAAATGAACTGCAGTGTGAATAAGAATACTATAAGTGGTTTAGAGTGTACTCTTAAAGAATGGTTTCTAGTGCAATGTCCCCTGAGAGGTGCCTCTTAAACTAAGCAATCCGTAAAGGTCTCTGTGTAATAGCTCTAAAAGGGCAGTCTCTAGCCCTAACTTTTTACCTGGCTATCGCTGGGGCTTAGTTGTACCATTGGTGCATACAGAAAAAGTCCCAGTCAAGCCTGCAGGCAGCAACAGGCCTAATAGCAGGATGGCTGTATGGTTAATTCTTAAAAGGCGCAGTCTCTCTAGTACCAGACAGGTTATGGGAACAAGGTTCTGTCACCAGACCCTATGACACAGCAGTAGGGGTCCCTTTGGTTAGCTGTCTGATAACTCTCGGTTGCCTGAGGCATCTCCAGTCCTATAAGCATAGCAAAAGGCTTTATAGTGGCTCAATCTCTCCCTCTCTTTATCCTCTGGCTCAGGACTAAAAAGCACAGACCCTCAGCTTCTTACCCTTAGTGCAGGGATTTGTAGTTTGCACTCATGGCCTACCCTGCAAAGTTTTCCTTTTTGGACTACATCTCCAATGATGCTTTTTTGGCCTCCCCTGATTGGTCCAGGGCCTCTTGATGGGGGGGGGGGGGGATCTTCACACAGAGCTACTCTTCACTCAGCTGACAGCTGTGCCTCTGTCGTCTGCAGAAGTGGTGGGGGGTTTGGAGTGGTAGAGCCCACAGCCATTCCAACAGCCCAACGGTTGGGAGCGCGGGGAGGCAGGGTGGGAGGCAAACTAGAGTGCTCCTCTAGCCAGCAGGCACGTGGCTACACACTTGTTGATCTTGTTAGAAATGCATGTCCTTGTCACTTCCTATGAGCTGCACCAAAGAATATCTTCCTTCCTAGTTGTCTGTAAACCAACATTTGTCCTGCCCACCATATAACAGAGACAAAGAGATGTGGACATGTTCTTAGTCCATAGCAGGAGAGCAGCCTAGGGTGACAATCATGGTATCTGCAGGATTACCAGGTGAGTATAATAATTAAAAACAAATAAAAACAAAAAAGAAAACACATGCAGTCATCTCACCAAGCCCTAGTAATCTGCAATATTTGACATTTTGGGTTTAGATACACTTTATTGTTCCAAGACCGAGGTATGAGAATGCAGCAGTGTAATAAAGTCAGCCCTTGCTATCAAACAGTACAAAACAATTACATCACACCACATTGGCTTGCCCTTATCTGCAGTAAGCATTCACTATTTTTGGTGAGAGCAGTGCTATGTGATTGTTCTACATCATTTGGTAGGGTTTACATCTACTTTATTCCAGAAGCTCTGAGCTATACACACCATGAAAGGACATTGGGACATATGGAGTACAAAATGATAAGGTAGAGCAAAGTTCAGTGATAATGTGCACAGTAACCCAAGGCAAGCAGAGCTCCGTTTACTATAATTAGTCCATTTAAGAGATTATTTCACACTTGTCACTGTACTTTGTACGTCTCTACACAATATAAATAGAGTACATAATTCAGAACATGATGCAATGTGAAGTGGTAGGGGAGAGGCAGAAGGCTGGGGATAAAGTCATTTTATAAAGAAGGTGGTAGAGTTGTTTAGAAATGTTAAGTACCTTGTTAAGTACAACTTAAAACAGAACTTTGCACTAAAATAGCAAGGTGTGCTTATTTTATGAGCATTGAGTTTTTTGGGTTTTTTTTTTTCTTGCAGAAGAGACACAGACAGAGGTGTCATAGACACACTTTAGTACTCCATCAGAACGCAGCACCGAAACTGTTGATGCATGAGCCCGATTCATACACCTGTCAGACATGAATCTCTCCTGGGCCTGCACTGAAGTCTTGGTGTCCACACTGTTCTCCTTCTCTCCCCAGCCACTACGCCCATCACACTGGAGTTTTGTACTAGGGAGTGGGCGGAGCCTGATGACGAACTAAGAGATTAATTCATCATCAGGTCCATATTACTTCTGACCAACAGCGCACAGCAGTAAGCAGATCCATAAACACTATATAGGCCAAAGGCAGCTTTCAAATCTGTCCACTGGCCTGCACAGTCAGTCAAAAGTGATGAGGACATGATGGGGAACTAATCTGTCTGAGATCAGGCTCCACCCACCCAGAATCATGTTGCCTTTGTTTACATTTAGCTTGCAGCTGGGGAATCTCCTGTCAGACAGGTAGGCAGGTGCAACTTGGCCTCCATTCAGTAGGTGGTGCTGTGCCACTATATTGATGGTGTGGAATCTTTAGAGGAAACTTGTTCCTTGAGATTCCTTAGTTGTCACAGAGGTTGCAGCTGTCCGCTTGGATACAAATGACCTTTGGCAGTCATCTTGGTGTGGGACTCCATAAATCTGGGTGAAGCGTCACCCTTTACAGGCATCCTGGTACCCAGACCAGCAACTGGGGATCTTTTATATATTATAGTACTTTTTACAGCAGTTCACCACCTCTCCAGCAGAAGCTGTCCTCAGATAAACACAACAAGCTTGAAACACTGCAAATCTGCAATACTTTGTAATACTGTGCCATTGCCAAGTAATAAACTGCTACAATACTGTGCCATTGCCGAGTAATATAAGGCTGCAATCCTGTGCCTTTGCCGAATAAGATACTGCTGCAATCCTGTGCCATTGCCAAGTAATATACTGCTGCAATACTGTGCCATTGCCGAGTAATATACTGCTGCATTACTGTGCCATTGCCGAGTAATATAAGGCTGCAATCCTGTGCCTTTGCCGAATAAGATACTGCTGCAATCCTGTGCCTTTGTCGAATAAGATACTGCTGCAATCCTGTGCCATTGCCAAGTAATATACTGCTGCAATCCTGTGCCATTGCCAAGTAATATACTGCTGCAATCCTGTGCCATTGCCAAGTAATATACTGCTGCAACCCTGTGCCATTGCCGAGTAATATACTGCTGCAGTCCTGTGCCATTGCCAAGTAATATACTGCTGCAGTCCTGTGCCATTGCCAAGTAATATACTGCTGCAGTCCTGTGCCATTGCCAAGTAATATACTGATGCAACCCTGTGCCATTGCCGAGTAATATACTGCTGCAATCCTGTGCCATTGCCAAGTAATATACTGCTGCAATACTGCACCATTGCCAAGTAGTATACTGTTGCAATACTGTCCCATTGCTGAGTAATATACTGCTACAATACTGTGCCATTGCCAAGAAATATACTGCTGCAATACTGTGCCAATGTCGAGTAATTTTCTACTACAATACTGTGCCATTGCAGAGTAATATACTGCTGCAATACTGCGCCATTGCCATGTAGTATACTGTTGCAATACTGTCCCATTGCCGAGTAATATACTGCTGCAATACTGTGCCAATGTCGAGTAATTTTCTACTACAATACTGTCCCATTGCCGAATAATATACTGCTACAATACTGTGTCATTTCCGAGTAATAAACTTCTGCAACGCTGTGCCATTGCTGAGTAATATACTACTGCAATACTGTGAACATTCTACTGTTTGTTATGGGAATTACAGTGCCTATAGTTACAATCTGGAAGTACCTTTGTTATACTTCTTACAATAAGCAGCATATTAATAGAACTTCCCAGACTGTGTGTGTAACCTCTCCCAGACTGGGTACCCCAGGCCCTTCCTACAGACATCTGATTGGGGATGGAGGATACAGAACTGTGTGGGAAGATGTCACATTCATGACACCTTGTCAGCACAGGCTCTGAGTACTGGTCGACCTCTACTCTTACTACTAGTTTCCTAATTGGACAACTGGTAGTAATTCTTTATGAAACCATCGCTGCCAAGCGTTAGGGTCCTGTCTCACGGGCGTCATCCATTCAGTCATGTTTTTGCTAAGAATAAAGGATTCAGTTTACACTTATTTATTACAGGTACTAATTCACATCAGTCCCTGCCCTCAAGGAGCTTACAATCTAAGGCAGGGCTTTATAAATTTGCTTTGAATCTAGGAGCTGGCTAAAAAAGTTAGGCGCCAATTTTTTAAATCAGCTGCCCGGCGTCCGGGGGGTCGGGCAATAGGAATTGCTCACGCCTGGAGCCAAATGAAAAAAGACCGATAAAAAAAAAAAAAAAAATTAAAAACACACAAAAATGTACAGGCCAATGGTAAAAAAAATAACTAACAGTTAGTGAGATAAGACAGAGGGACTGGGGGGGGAGGGGGGGGGGGGGTGGCAGTCACAGAGAGAGTCGTAAAACTGTTGGATAAGTAGTAAGAAAACCCATATCTAAATGTAGGCTGTTATTCTTTTGTGTGAAATAAAAAGTATCATTCTTCTTTCCTGAATAGTTTTGAAATTCCCTTGAAGAACGAAGGCCGGTGTTCTATCGAATAGTGAATCCCCGTCGGATAATGCCTCCATCGATCTGCACATGACGCAACGGCACTCCAGCTAATATGTTGATCAGCTGACGTGACGTCAACACTGCGCATGCACAGAGCATCTGAGGCATTATCCGACGATCTGCAAAGGGAGAATGTAATCGTCAGATACTGTCTGCCTCTCTGCTCATGCGGGAGAATTAACCGATCACGTGACAGGCGGATTTCGGTGTGTTGCAGGATTACATTCTCCCTTTGCAGATCGTCGGATAATGCCTCCAACGATCTGCGCATGCACAGTGATGACGTTACGACCGCTGTTCAACATATGAGCTGGAGTGACGTTGCGTAGTGCACATGCGCAGATCGCCGGAGACATTATCCGACGGGATGCACTTTGATAGAACACCGGCCATACACAAGGCAAATTTCTCCTGCCGGGCCGTTGTTTTCTCTTGGCGGGGCGGGGCGGTCGATCTACTTGGTACGTTTAGCCTGCCCATTAACAGTGACAATTCGAACCGTGTATGGCCGGACTAAGACTTATTGAGGTCTTCCATAGTGTGGTCCGGTTGTGAGAAACGATGTCCTACAGGTGTGCAGAACTCATCTTCTTTATGTTCCTTGATGGTGTGTCTGTGCAAATTCATCCTTGTTCTCAACTCTTGTCCTGCTTTTCCTTGTCGCTAGTTTTATTACCATTGCTGTGTACATTGGTTTGTGTATTTTTATTTTTTTGAGTTTTTTGTTTTTTCCTTTCCCTCAGAGATATTTTTTTTTTTAACATTCTGCTAAACTCTTTGTGAATTATGGCTGCATGGACCTTGAAGAAGACGACATACTCCGAAAGCTTGTCCTAAAAAATTGTATGTTAGTGCAAATAAAAAAATGGTCATGGACAGTACTCAATTGTTTCTGAAAAACTGACAAACGGATCTAGACTGAACGCTCGTGTGAAAGGGCCCTGTTGGCCAACTGTTGGTTGTTTTGTGTTCCTTACCTCAATACAATTTGGCTTTAGGCTGGGTTCACACTAGTGCCAATTGGATGCCCCGCATCCAATTCGCATGCCAGGAGATTGTGACTGGCTCTCAATGGAGGCGGTTCACACATCTCCGGAGCGACTGCGGAGAGAATTGCACATGGGTCCTGTATGTCTTTGGCTCAGTTTCAGGTCCGAATTCAGGCAAAAATTCGGGCCCGATTCGTTCTTGAAATGGAGAATAGGGACGCACTGGATCCCCTGCTGTCAGCCGCGTCCGTTGTCAGTGTAAACCCAGTCTTAAAAACTTTTCACTGTTTGAGAACGATAATTAAAGTTCACACAGGCTGAAATTTAGTTTAAATAGAGATCAAATGCTCAGTCAATGGGCAAAAAGTCCCAAAGCCCTAAATAAACTTGAGGGGGAATTATTGTCACAGCGGTGCATACCTAGTGCAGATGGCAGCAACAACTTCATTATCAAATGATTTGGCTTTGCTTGTAATTTGTGACTTCAGTGCTTTCATGTGATCTAAAGTCGGCCACAGATGGCTCAAATCTCAGCAGGTTCAGTGGGTACTGGCTGAGATTCCAACCAAGGGGAATCAAGCAATTTTATTTCCTGTAACAATAGTAGCAGGAAAGAAAATTGCTCCATCTATGGCCAGCTTAAGGCTCATAAAAGCTTTTGACATTTCTACATACCTTTGCACTGTTTTTGGTGATTTTTAAATGGCAAAACTTTTATATTTCTTTGGACAGTGTGGAGAGGGATTAGAGCACCGGACATGTTTTATTGCGGTCTGTGTCCCATCCCTTTCTATTTGTCACGTTTAGCATGATCACTAAAAGTGAAGAAAAAAATCCCAAATTTTTGGTTGTCTCCAGAACAGGAATAGAGGGAAAATCTTTAAATCGGGACACTAGATCTGGTGATAACTATGAATTCCCTCACTTTCTCTATTGGCTAAGGGACAGGGAGTGAAGGGAAATAATAATACGAATAATAATTGCAACATTTAAACTTCCAGTCATGGTCCTCAGCTTGGCTCACTGTTATCCCGACATATTGAGTGACGCTTAAGCCAGCCCATGTATGGATTGAAATTCAGCTGGTTCAGCAGGGACGAGCCAAATTTGGATCCATCTATGGGCAAGTTGGTTGTACAGAAGTCGATCTCTCCATTAAGTTCTCTGCAACCAGTCTTTAGAAAAACTTTTGCTTGGCAGCACCACTGGCTATAGCTAGCAGTGCCAGTGAGTGTATTCAGGTGGCAGGGGAAGTCTCCCCAATGTCAAAATACAATACCTCCGCAGGAGGGATTCCCCCATCCACATGTGTGGATGGGGGAATGGAATCATTTTATTTCATTCAACCCGTTGGCTGAACAAAAGAATGATCATTATTGTCAGATTAAGTTTGTTTAGGGGTGTATGTACCCCATGGTGGATCTAGGGATGTTTAGCTGTTGGGGAGGAGAACTTTAATAATTTTTGTTTCAGTTTTGGACAGAGTGGAAAAGGAACAGAACTCCTGTCAGGCTTTAAGTCAGTGGCACTATTTGAGAGACTTTCCTTCACTTCCTGTAGGGACAGGAAATGGCTGGAAATCTCTCCAGTAGGGTTGTGTATGGCAAAATAACACTTCTTTTTAAGTAATGGGGAGGTTAGAACCTCTTTTGGGTTCTTACAGGTGTCTGTCTCTTCCTGGTTCAAGAACAACCATTCCCCTCATTTCTTGCCTAGCTGTAACGGGGACAAGAAGTGAGGTAAAATCTACCCAGCAGCTTACAGATAGCAATAAGGCATAAAAATAAAAACGTGACAGAATTATTTACCCTTCTGAAGTCTATCCAAAGCTAAAACTCCAAGCATGGAACATAATGTCATGTCGTGTTATATGTCGGAATTATAAAACATAAAAAAAAAATTATTATTGAAAGGTTGAAGATTGAAAAATCATGTTAAATGTTTGCAAAAGCAAACGCCCAAACCATGAGATGGTACCTGGAAACCTGGGACATTTCCAGGTCCTGATTTCCAAAACTTGGGAGTGTCTCTGGCATTCAAGAAGAGCTGACAGCCTTGCCTGATGCTGCTCACATGTAACTCTAACACCCATGCACCAAAAAAAAAAAAATACCATTAAATACATTCCCAGTTTGGAGATAATTATGAAAAATAGCCCAATATGTTGCAAATATTACAAGAGTGAAAAATTTATTATTTAACCCATAATTAAAATGGATGTGAATGCTACATATAGGTATGCTTGGAGCAGTTATAGAGTATTTTTTGTGCAATAGCAGCCCCAAACCTCCACTTCTGGGGTCCTCAGCTGGCGCTCTTAGCTCTTTCTCTTCTATGTGCACCACCATAGAAATCTGCTTGCTATGGGGGTGCACGTGAAGGCTCGCTCCTGAGCTGGGTTGTGTGTATTCATAGAAACGCACAAACACACACACACAGCACAACTCTGGCCCACCCTCTACTCTACAGGATTTGATTGACAACAGCAGTTGCCCATTGACACTCTTTCCTCTCCCCTGCAGCAATCGGTCCGTGACACAGGGGAGCCAGAACTTCTGCATCACATGACCGGACCAGAGTGCATCGAAATTAGGTATTTACACACATCTTTGTTTACCAGCACTATACAGCATAGGTAGGAGGGGAAGCACTGGTTTTAGGCATATTTATTCATTGGAAGCCTTTACGTCCACTTTAAGGCTGCAGGGTCAAAAAAGCAGGTGCAAAGGAAAGATCATTGTGGCCTTAGGGTTCCTAAAAGGCCCTTAGGCCTAAAACAGCACTAGTAGAAGCAAAAGGCTGATCCTCAAGGTTCAGGGTTGTGCTTGTTGGCATCAGTAATAGCTGAAACATTCTCCTTTAACTTGGGAGTAAAAACAGACAACACCTTCTGAGAATAAAGTGCCTGACTTAAGTAACTCAGAATGAGACAAAGTTTCTGAAGCCACTAAGGCCACAGTTAAATAGATATAGAATCTACAGGAGAAGGCGCAGTAACATGCTTGCGGCCTGTGACCAGAGCTGGAAAACAACTAGGTAATTTGGGTCTTAAATCATTTTATGACCTAGTAAAAACCTCAGCTGAGAGAGAAGACAGCCCAGCCATACCCAAAGAAGCCAAAGATGACTACAAGGAGAGAAGGGACTTTAAAATCAAAATTCTGGTATGACAAAGGCTTTGTTTTTGTTAATGGTTTCTGATCATAGGTAATCTTTCTTTTCTGATTTTCCTTGTACTAAATCATACGAAAATGGTACACATTAAAAACGAAAATCATTCGTTCTATTACCATACGAGAAAAATTTTGGTGTTTGTCCCTTCGGAAGGTCAGAATCGGCTGTCGAAAGTGCTGTACACACTATCAGAAAATCGTATGATTGTTCCTCGGGCGAAAATGTTCGCCTGATTTTCTTATAGTGTGTATGAGCCTTAAGAGACAAGGCCTCAAGTACAAATGAACCATGGACAGCTAGTAGCAGGTGAAGCTTCCCAACTGGAGAGCTGAGAGGCCGATGGTGACCGATGTCAACGTAGGTTGGCAGCAGGAATGAATCAACAATCAAATTTCTAAGTGGCTCTTTTCAGCAGAAACAGAAGCAGGGAGATGCTTTTTCAGTGTTGCGTGGCAAAAAAGATAGCAACCTGTGCACGCAACACTCCATCTAGCGGAATAAGCCTTCTATCTCACAGCATTAATCCTTTCCATGGCAAAATTGTAGAGAAAAACAGGAAATGATGGTATCAGTGATCAATTAAAATAAGGGAGCTTCCGATGCCTGGCCTGAATAGCCTATTTTATAAATGAGTCTTTAGAGACAGCACAAGTGCAGAGACAATACCAGCGGCTCTTGACCTGCAAAGCACTCCACAAATTGACTTAACCATAACTATTCACGAAAATGCCCATGCAGAGCCCAGTGACCAAAAGGTCACTTCCAGGTTTACCCTGCAATGTCCAGCCAGGTCTGGTTGTGATACAGGCCATAAGCCAGCCTGAGGACGACCATGCTAGATAGCTGTTGAGATAAATACCAGCATCTGCGTAGAGAAGAGTATTAATTGAGGAATATAGCACTTACCACTGAAGGGGCCGCAGGATTTTTCCAAGTTTCTTTCCTATTTGGTGCAGAGGCAGCCAGGCACGCAGCTAACAGTTCACTCAGTCAGCCTCAGAAAACAGTCTATGGGATATCTTTTTGAAGTTTATTGCTGTAGAACTTTAACAGAAGGAGAACAATGGGGAATGGGATATTGGATACTCAAAAAGGCTTAAAGCGCTCATTTAAGCGAAGAACATTTCTCTCTATAGCAGCAGCACAGTCACTGTGTTCGCAGTTGGAGACTATGAAAAAAAGGGTTTTAGCATCATTTAAAAGTAGTATGGAGCAGTCTAAAACCCTTGCAGCTGAGAAGCATGATTAATCTTCAACAAGTTCAGGGCTAACTAACAGTCATCTCCCATAGCTGGGGACCATGGAGACTACAGCTCAGTAATCAAGCTCTACTGACAGACCTGGGAGAGAGATCCAGAAAATGAGAGTTCTATCCATAGCACCAAGCAGCCCCGCACCCCCGAAACGTCAGCAGTCCATCTTCATGTAGGTAGGACCAAGCACCAATTAACTCCTCTGCTCAAGCTTGAGCCTACTTTCCTCCTTCTGTAACCACCTACTGGGCACTTCCCATGGACCGATCAGCGTGATATCAGAGGGTAGCAAATATTCAGGCTGAGGACTTGTATCTTCCCGCCACAAGCTCTGGAAGTAAACCAAAGCAGACAATCCAACTCCTCTGACTACAGCGTGAGCCAAAAACTAACATTTCCCTAGCACCTAACTAGGAGGGTGCTACAGGAAGTAAGCAATATTGCTGGAAAAAGGACAGGCTAGTCTTAAAGTTATATTTAAAAGGTCAAACTTTTTTTCCCCGTTGGATGCAGTGAACAGGGATTAGAACACACCTGTCACTGTTATCATTGAAAGTCTAAGTAAAATAAATTACCAAATTTTGGGTTGTTCCCAGGACAATAATAGAGGGGAAATATTCTAATGGGGACACCGATTCTGGTGACAACCGGGGATGCCCTCACGTTTGAATCATTTACACTCACTTCCTGCTTTAGTTAGGGGACAGGATGCGAAGGTAAATCTCACCAATGGGACACAGACCACAAAAGAATTATAACCCTCCTATATTTTATCCAAAATGAAGAAAAAAAAACCCCAAAAAACAAAAAAACAGTTTTGCTCTTCATTTTTTTTTTTTTAACACAGCAAGACTGAAAAAAAAATGGTGGTCATCCTCCTAGTACAGTAGCAAAAAAACAAGACAAAACAAAATGAGGCATGCTGGTAGTAGGAGGGGTTATCCTGGGATTGCTTACAGTTTTTTTTTTTGTTAACCAGTGTCCAATCTTCCTGTAGGCAGCAGAAAAACCCAATGGTTAAAAGAATTCCTGTATCCCACAAACGGCTCCTTTAGATGCATTTCATCCATGTATTTTGATATTTGCCTGGAGTTCAGCTTTAAGGCAAGCAAGCACACACATTTTTTTTTATTGACACCGAAAACAATCAACTTGTATATGGTTTACAGTTGAACAATAATGAGTATTCACCAAACTGATATAGTTTCCTCCGCACAGAGACAAAACAATATTCATTATGGGTGATTGCGATCTCAGAAAACAGAAATCAGGACATACCACAATCTGAATGATTGGGCAGTTGGCACAGCTCTATATTTTCATTAGTTCAGTCAGGAGAGGACAATGTATGCAGATGTCTAACAACTGCACGATTGTTCACTGAAGTGCACAGGCAGGCTAAGGGGAAACATTGCTCAGTATTATGAAATATGATGAAGCAGGACGATCAAATAACTGTCTACAGTGAAACTGGCCAAGAAATATACAAGGGTGGCTAAATGTGCAGGTATGATTCAAACACCTGATGGCAAGCCTATTATTCCATTATCTCAAACACATGCACTCAACTCACAAGCAATAGAATGAACAATCTCTACTGGCCAATTTTGCTAATAACTCTTTCACATAAAGCAAAGATATGGTAGCTTCAATCACTGGCTATAATGCACTTTGAGTGTTATTGGTAGGCACCTTATCAGTCAGTCCTGTACGGTACCATTGGTGACACCCTTCACTGTTTAATGTTGTTCCCTTTTTACTATATCTACCTAAATAAAAAGCTTTGGTCCTAGAAAAAGCTTATTCTTCCTGTTCTCACTTCCTGATACACAAGGACTCTTGTGGTTTTATTGAAACATTTACTAGCCTTTAGGGAAATAACTGCACACTTGCTAAACAAATCCAGTATTGATAATATAAAAGTGGATGTATGAGAAAAAATGTTTGTTAAATGTTGTTGTTAAAACCTTGTCTGCTTGTTGCTGTGCCCATTGGAAGAATTTCACGTCATTACTCATTCCGGTGACAAAACAGGAAGAGAGCGGAGAAAATCTGTGCATAGTGATGGGAAATCCCTTCTTAGCCATTTGTGGGACATGATTCCATTCACTCAGTGATTCTTGTCCACACTGGAAAATGATGCTTTAACTTTTGTTCTGAAAACAAATATTTTGGATATTCCATCCCGTTCTGTCTCAGTGACAGTGATCACCAGGGTAAATAAAATGAACATACCTAGAGGGGACACGGGCAACAATAAAAACAATAAGACTTCAAAGAGGGTTCTAACTCAGTGGTCTCCAAACTGCGGCTCTTTGCTTGCCTTTATCCGGCCCTTGGGGCACTATACCTCTCACTAATACGAGAAACTATTCTGCCAACTGACAACAACAATGGGGCTCCATTTCTCTTACTGACACCAATAATGGTGCGCCATTTCTCCCAATGATACCAACGATGGGGCACCATTCTTCTTTCTAATACTGAATGTGGTGATGTTTACGCCCACTGATGCCAGGAAAACGACCACTGCTGCTGGCCACAGTCTGGCAAAAAACTGGTCCCTTGTTTAGAAAGTTTTGAGACCCCTGTTCTAACTTATCGCTACTCTATCCAAAACCCAGCTAGGAAGATTCACTCTAATATTCCTGATCACCAATGTTACCAGGGATAACATGGGAAATCTTTGTCTTCCTCGAATTGGAAAGAGATCCTCTCACTTTCTGTTAACACTAACAAATTGAAGCCAAACTCCAGCTAACAGTTTTCTAAGCCATTACAGCAAACAGTCTCTTTGGAAGTAAAGAGTATAATCATCTTCCTATTGCCATCAAACATTCATCTGTCATTGATGTATACACCTTAGTGACATTTTGATTATCCATGGAGGAAGCAGTGGATTTACAACTTTACTGTCACACTGATTAGTTACAGCACACATACTCAATTATGAACTATAAAAATGGCTTGTAAAAACCCCCATGTGTTACATAAGGCACCAAACAATTGTACTGTTTGATCCTGTCTTCTCTGATCCTACCCTTCTTTTACTGTCCCCAATCCATCTGCTGATAGAGCAGAGCCTTGGAGGCACTCTGCACATGTTCAGTTTAGTGTGTATTGCTAGAGAGTTTTTGGGAGACTGCATGTGATCACCACAAGGCCAATCAGCACTGTCCAAAGTCAGGGGTCATGCAGTCTCATAGGTCATTCAGCAGAGAATGAAAATTCCTCCTACAAGCTTTAATCAGTGCTCGGCCGGACACTGACTGCTATATGCTGCTGATGAGAAAAGGTACTTTAGAAGATTATATTTACTAAAATAATTGCATTTCCATGTTCTGTGTACTGTGGAAGACCAGATATAGTGAATGCAGGGTCCTGGGTATAGTAGCACTTTAAGGCATTCTATGCATTAAGATATAAAACACTCCAATACCTGTACCTTTAAAAAGGTATACATAAAATATTGTCCTTTGTAGTGGGACCTGTGCCAACATTGTAAGGGATGCTTGCTCATTTAAGTCTAAGGGACAGAGAAAAGAAGATTTGCCTGATCCAATGCAAGGTTAGACCTGTCCCCACAGCGTCTTCTCCCCCATGCTCCAGCGGTCTAAGGTCCTGATGTCATCAAGATCAATGCAAAGTCCTTAGCCCTTTACTGGAGGTGATGATGCCAAGGGACAGTCCACTGCCGAAGCATGGGGGAGCACCATCTAACCGTGCAGTTGAGGATCGGGTAAGTTAAAGTGCTTTTTACTCTTCCCTAGAATACATAAATAACTCTTGCAGTATGGGCAGAACCCCACTGTAAGAGAGGATGTTCAAATTTCTCAGAGTTGGGCTTTAAGCCACATTCAGAAATATCATTTGTATAATGCAGAGCATTGCTGGCTCAAACATTGCAGCCTTCAGGGAAGTCATATCCCAATTAGACTAACAATGAAGCATCGAGTTGCCCTGGAATGACTTGACAATTTTGTGTGCAATAATCAATCACAGTAATTGGGATAAAGATGCAGCTACATTAGCTTAATTAAAAAAGTATTTCGGTTTTATGCCATTAAAATATGGGGAAAAAAAAAAAATCAGATCTGCTGCCAGATCTCTCCCAACAAAACACCGTCACTGAGCTACTCCAGGTAAAAATATTAAACACAGTGTTCCGTTTCAAATGCTGCATTGACATACCTCCTTAGACCTAATCTGTCCAGACACTATGGTCACCGTCTGACTTGGCACCATTCACAAGTAGCTTAAGTCTTTAATAAAATACAGAAGTTGAATCCAACTTACTTTACTTCGCTTAATTTCAGTGCAGTACAGAGGATGGTTTTCTGGTCTTTAAAAAAGTGTTTCACTATCTTTCCTAAGCACTGCACAGTACTAACACTGACTGAGGGAACATGGAAGAAGTGGGGAGGGTCTAGCTAGGACCAAAATAACTAGCACTAAACAGGAGGAGAGGATAGAGGAAGATACCAAAATCACATAGTAAAAATAAACTGTAGTGGCCCACAATTTCTGGATTTTATACTCCCCCTCTGGCTGCTTTGCATCTCACCTCCCCTATTTTACCATTTGGTAAAATGGGAAGTATAGTGTACCATCGTCGGTATCGACGGGAAGTATAGTGTATCATCGTCGGCATCGATGGGAAGTATAGTTAATCTTCGTCGGTATCGACGGGAAGTATAGTGCACCATCGTCGGTGTCGACGGGAAGTATAGTGCACCTTCGTCAGTATCGATGGGAAGTATAGTGCACCTTCGTCGGTATTGATGGGAAGTATAGTGCATCTTCGTCGGTATCGACGGGAAGTATAGTGCACCATCGTCGGTATCGACGGGAAGTATAGTGCACCTTCATCGGTATCGACGGGAAGTATAGTGCACCTTCGTCGGTATCGACGGGAAGTATAGTGCACCATCGTCGGGAAGTATAGTGCACCATCGTCGGTATTGACGGGAAGTATAGTGCACCATCGTCAGTATCGCTGGGGAGTATAGTGCACCATCATTGGAGTCGGTGGGAGGAATGGTGTCCCATCATTGGAATCAGTGGAAGGAATAGTGCCCCATTGTTGGTGTCAGTGGCAGGAATTATGCCCCACTGTTGGTGTCAGTGAGAGAAATAGTGCCTTGTATCAGTCAGAGTTGGAGTAAATCCTAACACTAACTATGCTAACAAAATGTTCCCTCCTCCGTCCTGCTTTTTGCCTAACCTATGTAAAAAAAGTGTATACTTTTCCTTTTTTTTTTTATATACTCCAGGCCATTCACATGATCCCGAAGCTCTGGCTCCTACGTGCCAGTGAGTGGTGGCTGCAGGGGAGAGGAGGTTGACAATGGTTGGGACTTGGGAGCTTATGGGTGACATCACAGCTCCAGGAAGTCACAGCTATTGGGTGCTCCCTGATACAAGGGAGCCAGAGCTGTGGGATCACATGGCCAGACCGGACTAAAAAAAGTTAAGTATACAGATTATTTATTTATTTTTTTTAAACAGCCCACACAGCATAAACAAACAGGCATATTTCAATGCCTGGGAGCCCCCGGGTGCTGCATACAGCCGTCCAAAGATGTGAATGGGTGAAGGTGTCTGTATGCAGCTATGCACCGCTACTTGTGTAAAGTGGCTCATGGGCACACACGTTATGTCCTAAACGCACACTACCTGCACTCATGACAATACATTGTGCCACTCTTGTCAAGCCAACTGTTGGCTTTAAGGTGGAAGTAATTCGAGTGGTTGTAAAGGCGACAGGCCCACCAGGCGACTTCCCCATTATTTATGCCAGGGCTCCACTCTCCCACCTGTGGGCCCAGAACCTCCAGCGAATGAACAATACACAACACTTCTGGCTTCGGCTGACACTTTCCCCGGCCTCTGGGGCCAGGGAACCAGCTAATGGACCATGGATGTCTCATTAAAGAGAGCCTGTCATTAAAGTACTATCCAACAAGTTAAAAAAATGCACATACATATGGAAACGCATCATGTGCATCTATGTAAAAAAAAATGACAATTGCACCACACATTATTGATCACTGGAGTGAGAGCAGTAATTCTAAGGCCACTGTTGGCTCTAAACGGATGACCTGTAAGGGCTTTTTAAAAAGAGAATCTCGACAGAAGAGAAAATTCCTGGAAGTTTGTAGTAATGGGGAAATTCTCAGTCAGCTTAAGTTGCTGCTGTAGAGCGGGGAAAAGGTAAAGAACTCTCACCAAAGTTAGAAAGGCTTGTTAAATCTTCCAGGGGACCTTGTGCATATGGACTCTATTAAAATCAGTGCTGTCGTTTGGAAATAAAATGTTTTATTATGGTCAATGCTGACTGTATCTCCACCCCAAGCAGAAGCCCATATTATGGGTGTTCCAATGGGAGGAGATACAGGCAGCAATGAAGCCACAGCCCCATCTCAATTCTGTAGCCTCCCTTGCCATGCATCACTGTGCATCCTCTGCTCCCAAACAAATGTAGTAGCTGCTGGAGTCGGCTGTTGTCGGCTTGTGTATTTGTCAATGACTGCCACTGATACCCAATCAATGTCAATCACACAACACAAGCTGCCAGCTGATACTGTAGTCATCTCCTCTGAACTAGCTGGTG
Organism: Aquarana catesbeiana; assembly: GCF_042186555.1. Classification (NCBI taxonomy): domain Eukaryota; kingdom Metazoa; phylum Chordata; class Amphibia; order Anura; family Ranidae; genus Aquarana; species Aquarana catesbeiana. The sequence goes on along the minus strand of NC_133326.1, from coordinate 610,314,074 downwards.
GCTGAGGGAGATCACAAGCTCAGCCTTTTATCAGTAGCAGAGGAGGTATGGCTGCAGAACAGAGAGGGGGCTGTGGGCTCAGGCTTTTATTTGTATGAACGAAGCAAAGAAGGCACAGGGACACATGATAAGCAAAGCTGTACATGTTCTGTCTGCAGCATTTAGAAGAGGCAAGGGCTGTGTGGGTTCTGTGTCTACACTTCCCTCTTTCCTCTGTGAGGTCAGTTGAAGTCCGTCTCCTTTGTTCAGTGTTGTTGGATAGTGGTGGGAGGGGCTAGCTTTCCAACAACCCTGCTTAGAAATCACAGCTTCAATTTTGATGGGGGCAAGTGCTATGTGCACTGTATCCTCTGGAGGTTTTAACAAGCCTTAACTTCTTGTCTGATTCAGCTGTGGAAATTTTCCCCCACTTCCCGTCTCAACGACGTCTATACAAAAAAATGGGATTGTGGCTGTCCCCAGGGCATGAAGGCACAGAAAAAAAAAAAGAGTTCCTAACTACTTCCCATTCTAATAAAAAAGCGTGTTTCCAACTGTGCTCTCATGAAATGGTTCACATCACTTTTAGGCAGTCCACTATAAAAGGTTTCCCCTCCTAGTGGTGGAGTAATGACATCAAGGTATCTCTTTATATAGTGGGAGGAGCTTGGATCTGGAAGGTAGACTGCTTAGTAGGAGGAGTGGAGAGCAGAGCTGAGGGGGCTTTGGTGTGCTCTCCCTTTTGGAGCAGGGACAGTGGAGAAATTAGCCCTTAGCCTACAAGAACTTAGGTTATGGACTTAAAGTTACCCCCTTATTCTTCTATGTGTTGCAAAATGCCAAGATGTAACAGACTGATATGTTCTACCTCTCCATTTTGTGGAAAAATTATTGCCATTTGAGATTGATTGTTTATTATCTTGCTTCCGAGAAACTTTACTACAAGCAGGTCTCTGTGTAATGAGAGGCCTCTGTATAAGCAAAGGTTAAGTAAAGCCAATGCCTGAGATGAAGAGTTTTGTGCTTTAGTGGTACAAGCCCGGTTGGCTCTGGAGTGGGTGGTGATAGAGGAAAAGTAGTCCCCTGCCTGCCACCATGTATTATGTGTCAGGTGGCCCAAGCCCCCATGTCTCATACGCCCCAGGTGGGGCCTTGAGTTTCTGTCTGGACCACGTGTAAAAAGCAGCCCTATGTGTGAGTACTCCAGAGGTTAATGTGTGCTGTGACCAGGAGAACGTGGAGGAGAGATCTAGGGTAGACATATGTGAACATTAACAGTATGTGGGCTTGGGCTGAACCCCAGCATGACACCTTGCATCCCTGTATGTAATGGAGGAGGCCCTGCTGCGCATGTCAGACAGGTGGAAAAAAGCAGGGCCTCCCCTTATTCACTTCCTGTTCAGACAGGAAATTAAGATAAATGTGTTCAATAAAGACCATCTAGCTATAAAAACCAGGCAGATGTTCTAATCCTTCCCTACACTATCCAAACCAAAATATAAGTTTTGGCGGGAGTATGTCTTTACGGTGTGGGCAAAGTTGGGGCCCCATGTGTACATAAGAAAATACAGGGCCCAACAAAGATAATTTGTAGACCTACAATAGCTCCTGCAACTTAGTGATGTTGCTCTCCCAGAAACATTTTAGACCAGGTAAGGTTCACTTTAAGTGACACTCTCACTGCTGCATGAAAAAGAAGAGCCATTGTGAGGATTACAGGGAGTTGCAGTGAAACATTTTTTGAAAGAAAGTAGAACATTTCTTTAAGCTTTTTAATGTACCCAAGTAGAATACACCACTTGCAATCAATAGCCCTTATCCCGAATGCATTTCCATTCATTATCTAATACACATTAAATATGGCCAGATAAATGTTGGCTTTCCTGCTGAGCAGTCATCAGCTGCTGAAGGTCACCTTTTCCTTTCCTTTCCTTTCCATCTCAGAGCCAAAATCGTTCTTATTTCTCACCAGGGTGGATTTGATTTAAATCACTAGTAAAAAATTCTTGATTTAAATCATAATTTTTAAAGAGCAACTGTCATCTCTGTCCCGCAGCCGCTCCTCCTCTGACCCGCTGTTGACTCACCGACAGTTCCATTCACTTTAACCGCTTCCCGATCGCTTCACGCAGATACACTGCGGCAGAAGGGCAGGTACAGGCAGATTAACGTACCTGTACGTTGCCCTTTAAGAGGCTGTTTGAGGGCGCGACCTGCCGGGAGCTCCGTGACCGTGATCGCGGGTCCCGCGGACTCAATGTCCGCGGGCATACCCGCGATCGTCTCTCGGTGAGGAAGAACGGGGAGATGCTAATGTAAACAAGCATCTCCCCGTTCTGCCTAATGACACTGTCACTGATCACACTCCCTGTGATCGGGATCAGTGATCAGTGACGTGTCACACACAGCCCCTCCCCCCCACAGTTAGAATCACTCCCTAGGACTCAACCCCTACAGCGCCATCTAGTGGTTAACCCCTTCACTGCCAGTGACATTTTTACAATAGTCCCAAAAATGTGTCAACATTGTCCGATGTGTCCGCCATAATGTCGCAGTCATGATAAAAATCGCTGATCGCCACCTTTACTAGTAAAAAAAAAAAAAAATATCAATAATAATGCCATAAAACTATCCCCTATTTTGTAGACGCTATAACGTTTGCGCAAACCAGTCAATAAACGCTTATAGCGATTTTTTTTACCAAAAATATGTAGAAGAATATGTATCGGCCTAAACTGAGGAAAAAAAAAATGTTTTTTTTATATATTTTTTGGGGATATTTATTATAGCAAAAAGTAAAAAATAATGCATTTTTTTCAAAATTGTCGCTCTTTTTTTGTTTATAGCGCAAAAAATAAAAACCGCAGAGGTGATCAAATACCATCAAAAGAAAGCTCTATTTGTGGGAAAAAAAAAGAACGCCAGTTTTGTTTGGGAGCCAAGTCGCACGACGGCGCAATTGTCAGTTAAAGCGACGCAGTGCCGAATCGCAAAAAGTGCTCTGGTCAGGAAGGGGGTAAATTCTTCCGGGGCTGAAGTGGTTAAAGAAAATCATTGATTTTTATCCAACCTGTTTCTCACACATACACCTCAGCCTCAGGTACATACAGTATTAGTGCACCAAAATTAACATTTTCAAGGCCGAAACTGAAAATTCAGGATGCACTTGGGCAAAACCAAAAATAGCGTTTTCAGTGTAGTGTCGAAAGGAAAAAAAAAGTGCCGATAATGGCTGCCGAAATCGCCTGTGATTTTTATTTTATTCTTTAAAATCTTTTTATTGTATATAAAACATATATAACGTATACAGACAGACAAAACAGAACATTAGCCTGCCACAGCAATAGAAAAAGGACCCACGCAGAGTTCACTTCCAGATGGTACATTGTAATGCATCACCAATAACTGAAGAAAAACTATCGCACGTTACAACCTTATTGCTAAGTTGGCTCTTGCTCAAGGATAAGAACAGGAATATCTTGACCTACAAACAAAACATGGCATCAAGATTTAACCAGGGGCTCCCCCATCAGGAGGGGGACATATTTTAACTGAGAGACTATTCAAGTAGATATTGCGGTGGATGGTTCAGCAAACCATTTGGCCCATACTCTACCTCCTGTGATTTTACCGCAATTTTTACCTTGTTTTGGTGTGTTTTTAATAGGTCATGTGACTCAAAAAAAATGCATCAAAAACGCCTACCCGGGTGCATTTTTGATGCGTTGTTGCGGTTTGCCAAATATGCAGCAAGCTGAATTTTTAACACGCAAAAGATGCTGACAAATTCATATTCATTTAAATTCATGATATTAATTAAAAAGTCAAATATAAAATACACCTATTTATAAAAATAATTCTATATCTCTATCTATCTATATACACATACATACACATATATATATATATATATATATATATATATATATATACACACACACAACAGCTGCACAATTGTTAAAAAAATCGTGATCTCGATTCAACCCCCCTGACAATCTCTATTGCAGAGTTTGCTGATTCTTTCATATAACAAGTGGAAAGACTTATCTGCTCACTCAGCTGTCAAAAGAAAACATCCAGGCAGTCTGCCAAGTTTTTAACAGGAAACACTGTAACTAACTCTTCCTTCTAGATCAAAGGGATAAACTTCTGTGTGAAAAAAAAAATCCAGGCAGTTTGCCAAGTTTTTAACAACCTGTAAATGCAGGAAGTTTACCCACTTAAAGTCTAAATCTTTTTCTGACACTTGTTTCTTAAGTTAAAATCAATATTTTTTGCTAGAAAATTACTTGGAACCCCCAAACGTTATATATATATTAGCAGAGACCCTAGGGAATAAAATGTCAATTGCTGCAATATTTTATGTCACGCTGTATTTGCCCAGCGGTCTTTCAAACGCAATTTTTTGGGAAAAAATACACTTCAATGAATAATTAAAAAAAAAAAAAATGAAACAGTAAAGTTAGCCCAATTTTTTTTTGTTTTGATGTGAAAGATGATGTTACGCCGCGAGAATCGTGAGAGAATAGCTTTCTATCTTCTAAGTAAAAAAATTGTGATTCTCATTTTAGCCAGAATCGTGCAGCTCTAATAAATACACATACATTTTAAAAACTGTCATTTCCGGTGGCCGAAATTTCAGTGCATCACTATACATGTATGTATGTTGGGAAAGCCTCGCTAAACATGATTAGGTCATTGTTTTTCAAATGCATGTGAAAAAAAAGAAGTGCAGCATGATGCAAATAATCTTATCAGTGCTGGTCAATGTTTTAAAAACCTTGTAATTATAATGGCTTTGGGGCAGCCATATTTGCTCATTACACAAGCAGCCTCTGCTTTCTGCTTCGTTCTGCTACATGGCAGTTACACTTTACTCCTCCATCTCATAATACAAGTTTAGGAGTCAACTGACTGGAAAAAACAATACACTTACTATATGGCGGATATCTCAACAGCAGTTAAAGCTGAACTCTGGGATAAGAAAATATTGTTCAAATACAAAAGTCTTGTGTACTTGAACTTGGTGTGCTTTGTGCATTTTTTGCAGATACATGCAGTAATTTAGTGTGAAACCTTGCCTCTGTGCAGGAGCTACCTGTAATAAAGACCAGCCATTGCTGCACTCTCTCCATGTGCAGGGTGACTGGTCTTGTCACCACCCACCCTGTAGTTCTCTGCAGGCAACCTGTAGTGGGTGGGGCCTGCTAGTTCCCTCCTACAGCTCTTCTCTCTGCGCAGATTGTGTACAGCACAGTGAGGATGTCACTGCTACTTTTACAAGGTAATATTTGGGTCGGCAAAGGCATCTGGTGCACACAAAGTGGAATTATATCATTTGTGGCTATTGAAGAATATAGTTCAATAAACGTTTTTTTGTGCCTTGAGATCAGCTTTAACCACTTCCCATCTGCCCCATAGCAGTTTTACTGCTACAGGGTGGCTCTCCTGCGCAGAATCACAAAATATTCACAGCAGAAGCCGATCTGCAGTTGCCGGACACTCGATGTCCCCCGGCAACTAACGATCTGCGATAATACACACAGAACAGGGATCTGCCTATGTAAACAAGACAGATCGCCCTTCTGACAGGGTGGAAAGGATTGATTCCGTGTTCCTGCACACATCTCTTTCCCTAGTGAAAGCACCACACTGTGTACACAAAAACACTGGCTAGGCACACAGTTAACCCTTTGATTGTCCTAGATGTTTAACCCCTTCCCAGCCGGTGTCGTTAGTACAGTGACCGTGCATATTTTTAGCACTGATCACTGTATTAGTGTCACTGGTTCCCGCAAAGTGTCAGTTAATGTCTGATTGTCCACCACAATATCGCAATCCCACTATATGTCGCTGATCGCCGCCATTACTAATACTAAAAAAAAAAAAAAAGTTCCATAAATATATCCCATAGTTTGTAGATGCTGTAACGTTTGCGTAAACCAATTAATATACGCTTATTAGGATTTTCAAAAACTTGTACGATAGCAGAATACATATTGGCCTAAATTTATTTAGAAATTTGATTTTTTTTTTTTTTTTTATAGGATATGTTTTATAGCAGAAAGTAAAAAATATAGTTTTTTTTTTTTTTTCAAAATTGTCGCCCTTTTTATTTTATAGCGCAAAAAATAAAACACAGCGGTGATCACATACCACCAAAAGAAAGCTCTATTTGTGGGGAAAAAAAATTAAATACATTTTATTTGGGTATAGTGTCGCACGACCGCACAACTGTCAGTTAAAGTAACGCAGTGCCGTATCGCAAAAAATGGCCTGGTCATGAAGGGGGGTAAATCTTCTGGAGGTCAAGCGGGTTAAGTAAAGTGACTTTTCTCCAAAAAAAAATAAAAATTAACCTTAACTGATTAGTAAGGGAAATCTGTTCAGCATGGTGATGTCACTTCTAGTTTCAGAAGGCAATAACTGGGTTTGCAAAGACTTCTGGGACACAGAAATGGATTATTATCCTTTATGGCTATTGGGGAATATATTTAAATACAATTTTTGTGCCTGGAGCTCAGCTTCAAAGCCAACAAACTTTTTTTACTGTAAGAAAAAATGTGGAAGGCATGTAAAACATTACTTTAAGCTAAATACTGCCCTTTGTTTATCTAATAAATGGTTCTGACTTTAGCTTGTTTTTCCTCTTATTAAAGTTATATTGATCAGTATTGTTTATTTCTATCTCTTACTTGATATAATCTATCATGACTGTATTGTAAATATTTTATTTGCTCCAGATAACAGGTAATGATCTAGAATCTAGATACATTTTTATTTGCAAGAATGCAAAGCAAATTTGTTTTTCTTAGATCTATCCTTTGAAATCACATAATATACTTATGTCAATGGATGGGGAAATATATGGCTGTTGTCCATGTGGAAATAATAAAAAGCAGAGCTATGTTAGTTTCTGACAATGTGTAAATTTAGTAAATAAGACACAGCTTATGTTAATGAAGGAACCCGAGTATGCTTCCTAAACTCCCACCATGTGTAGAGGCCCAACAGAGTAGGGTGGAAATATTTCATGGTAGGAATGCCTTGTTTCTGTATCTTCTGTATCTTATCAAATTCTTATGCAACACTGTAGATCTATCATCAATTATATAATACAAGAGCCTATGTGATTTTATACTTTTGCTCTCATTTTACATAGTTTTGGTAAATCTAAGGGAGATTGTGCAATCAGACTTTATTGCGTATGGGCAGCGTTAAATGTTGCATGTGTGCTCCCACGGGCACTACGTAGGCCTCCTTCTCCTGCCTGTATTCATAGGGTTTGAAGCCGCTCCTCCAAGGGAGTTTTTTGCAGTGCTGCTCGAGCCTGTGCTGTCGCTAGTACGGGGTTGATGTGAAGCAATAAGGGTGTTTGCACCCCTACCCAGAAGTTAGGGGAAGTTGGACCTGGAGCTAGCGGCAGTGAAAACGTTCTACTTCAATTCCCCCACATCCAGCCCAGTCATTAAGCAAAAAGGACCACATCAAAGAGAATTTGCCACTATGCCCATTTGGGGCAAAGTGATGGGTTCTCTTGGAAGAAGATCACCCCACACACTGATCCTCTGACTGTTCTGTTTCTCCATTGGATCCCACATCAATCTGTGGTCCTTCTGTGTATAAGGAACCATGTGTCCTCCTCCCAAGATGTAGGGCTCGGGTCTGACCAGCCAATCTCCAAGGAGGAGAAAAAAGCTAAGCTCTGACACCATCTTACATTGGTGTGGAGCAATGGAGCAGCGGGGAAATGGAGGAAAGGCAAAAAGTGAACCAGGAGGTTGGGGGTTCTTCTTACAAGACGAGCTGTCAGTCTGGAGAGAGAGAGAAAGAGAAAAAGAGAAAAAGAGAAAAAGAGAAAAAAAGAGAAAAAAAGAGAAAAAAAGAGAAAAAGAGAGAAAAAGAGAGAAAAAGAGAGAAAAAAAGAGAAAGAAAGAGAAAAAGAGAGAAAGAGAGAAAGAGAGAAAGAGAGAGAGAGAGAGAGAGAGAGAGAGAGAGAGAGAGGACTCTTTAAAAGTGAAAACAATGTAGATATAGAAACGCAATTTAATCCAGCTATTAAAAAACAGCGACTTCAATTTCATCTTACAAATAACTACGGTGGGTACCTATATTTGACTTAATTTAGTCCCTCTGCAATCCTCTGCACAGCAGCACTCTGAGTTGATCAGGACCGTATTGCATTCTGTGGTCAGTAGAACGTCCTGAGCTAAACATGCTTATGGGATGAAGGGGTGGGCACTTGATGACTTGATGAATGTGCTGATGCCCGTTTCCTTGTACAGTTAAAGTGGACCTAAACCCTTCTATACTTTACAGCCAAAGAAGTTGCCATCTTGGCCTCTGTTTGATCTGCAGTTGCCACAATGCTGCACAGGTGATCCGTTATGACACCAGCCATGTGAAAGCTCGAGCGTTCGGTTGATAGTACAAGCAACAGTGGCAGTTATCATTCGTGGCATACCTTGAACGCAACTGATTTGGGAAACTGTTAAAACAATGGATTTACTTCCTCTTTAAATCAATGGATCCAGTTCTGCTTTAAAGGCTGAGTTAGGCATCTGACCAGGTTATATTTCTAAATTAAATGAGGTTGGTAATGAATAGGATGGAGCCTGTAAACAAAATTACACGATCATTTAGTTGCGTATAGAGCAGCCGAATAATCCTTTAAAGTGGTTTTGCTACAGATAAGCCTATATATAATAAGGCTTACCGGTAGCTACCCAGGATATATCCTAAACCTGCACGGTTCAGGAGATATCCCCTGTATCTGCATGTGCTGACGTCATCGGCACATGCGCACTGAATACATGGCATGTACGTGCCGTTGATTTTGTTAGACTGTGCCGTTACTGGCAGCTTCCATGCGCATGCGCGTGAGTGACGCCATTGCGGCTCCGGCCAATCACAGCGCTAGAGCCCGTGATACCCGGAAGTTCTTCGGGAGCGATGTCGCCTGCCGGATCGGTGAGCAAGGACCGCTGCAGGGGCTTAGATCTAAGGTAAGTATTTCATAATGAGCTAGTATGCTATGCATACTAGCTCATTATGCCTTTGTCTTGCATTTTTTTTTGTTTGTTTGTTTTGTTTGTGGGTTTACAACCACTTTAACGACATAGTTCACTGCCTATGCAGATAAGGGGTGTCTATAGGTAAAAACAAACTGTGCAGCTTTGACCAAACTTGAATAATGCCCTTGATATGGGTGTGGTCCATTTACATACCTCAGAAAGCCTGACTGAAAAACTCCCAGAGATTGCATCCCCCCGTTCCGCCTTGTTGCTATGATGTTGCTAAGACACACCCAGCTGTTACCATTCACCCCCACCACCACAGGAGCGAGCTCTCAAACACTGAGCTCAGAGATTGCATCAGGGAAACAAAAGCACATATGAAACTGTATGAATCAGAGAAAGAGTTTACTCCTGGTACTGCACAGATCTAGATGAAATACACAAAGCACAGGAAGATTTACCAAGAATACATAGAGACAATATTTGCTTATCCTGGACATTAACTTTATAAAACAGAAGACACAGAATCAATATTTAAAACCTAACACATGACACGTTGCTTCAATGTAATTATTCCATGTAGTTATTTTTTGAAAATCTGTCTACACTCTCCTGCAATCCTGATGTGAAACACGCTCCTGTAAAGGAATGCCTGGAAAATAAACATTGTTCAGCAGATTATATGCTGCAGACTAACTGTAGCTGGAAGAACATACAATTACAGCAATGAATCATCACACAAGATTAGACACACGCAGTCCTTTCTGTACAGAGTGGAAGTATTTTAGCTCTATTTTAGAAATGCTTTTCATTGAAGTAGCTACTAATAGAATTCACAACTATGTAAAAGTGTTCACAGCTGCAGAGAAATCGGGATTTTGGCATGAGAAACTGTGCTGTGCTGCCTGTTGATGTACCAGGCAAAGTGACAGTTGATGGTCTTCTATGGCATTACTGGACAGGGAGTCAGCTATGTGACAGACAATATGACTCGCCACCATGCCAGCTTCGGTTTAAATATCTTCAACTGAATTTCTAAATACTATTAAAAACTATTTTATGCAAACTAGTTTGTAGTTCATGTTCACTTGCCCTTTAAGATTTACACACATTTAGTTCTTAGGCGTACATGCACTCATAAAAGGAGGATGAGGTACGGCTTCCTACAGTTGGGGGCGATTGCAGTGACTTATGGGTCACAGAGGATTCAACTGACTGTAACTATGCATCTGTACCTTTGGGGCATGGGAAAAAAAATCCCCTAAAAAGGCAAAAATCCTTTAGTCAGACCTAAGGATCTGCAACCAGGGCAGGAGTCTCCAAACTATGGCCTGTTGTTGCAAGATTTTTTCCATCATTCCAATGTAAAGGGGGGGGGGGGTGGAGACTCTGATGGGGACTCCCATGTAAGGGGTACTCTGAAAGGGACTCTAAAGGGTTCAAGTTTATTTGGAATTTCTTGCTTTCTTTTACTAAAGGTTTTTTTTTTCTGTTGTTCTAAATTGGGGGTCAGCCGACCCCGGAACCTGGACAGGAGCGGGGACAGCATTTACCGGAATCAATCAACTGTATTGTCGCCCTGCAGCAGCTAAAAGAGGGCTTCTTCTCCTCTCCCTCCAGCCGTTTCTCACCTGCAGCAAAATATAGTAGATCGGTTTGAGTAAATGCTGCCCCACTGCCCTCTTTTCCAGGTTACTCTTCTATCTGCTGCCCGGGCCCCCCCTGTGTGTTTACCCCCCCCCCATTCCTTCGGCAGGGGATCGTTTCAGGATGGAGAGTGCAGGGACGGGGGTCGGTAAATATGTATATATTATATTTTTACAGTGGCATTTGTTTTATGATATTTTTCTAAGTTTTCCTTGCTATTTAGTTAGGCCTTCCTAGTTAACTTCTTTAAAAAAAAAAAAAGGCATTAAAACCACAGCGATCTTTCATCTCCTTTATGTTGTTCAGGTAGATCTTCAATCACTACCTCTTGAAAACTTTAAGTAAAATGTATTTCTTCCAAGGTTTCAATATCTTTAAGAACCACACATATACACCATATATTGTACAGTGCATAATTTTGCTACAAAAGGCAGCCTATGTAGGAGGCCTTTTATCAGGTATTTAATCTTCTGCTGTGTTATTTTCAAGAAATACAAAAAGTACTTTAACTTTTAGATATGATTCTAGTCCCAGCTATTGCTCTATGACTGCCCTTGAGATTTGATATCAAACTGTTTAAAAATATCTGCATGCAATAGGAAGCAGTTAGTTACTTGATGAGCCACATTCAACTTATGACATAACACAAGTTGAGCTACTTTCTCATTAATGGAGACGAGGGGCCACTGTTCATTTAGCGTGAGTGAGAGCATTAAACCTGAGAGCAACCTGCATTAAAGAACTGTGAAGAATGGATACATCAACAGAAACACCTTTAAACTTCAGAAGGAACAATGAAGGAGATCACTTCTAAAACATAACTCTTCCTGTGCTTGTTATTATGAAATGAATTATCAGAAGCACACAAAGCACATAGCTAAATATATAGTGTGTGAGACGTTTATATAAAGAGTGGTATTCTCCTTCAGATGTAATTGCTGCCTGTGTAAATTTTAGACCATGTAGTGTCTTGGACCACCCAGTCTCCTCTCACTCCGATGACCACTAAATGCTCGGCCACATTCTGCAGTCTCTCAGTCTTCTGTTCCTTCCATCATTTCCATATACATTCCTCAATATTATATGTAACTGTCCCCAACAGTTTGCCTGTGTCATGAAGTCCATCTACCCCACCTATCTCCAGGCTATAGGGATGCCGTGAAGAAACATTGGGAAACTACACACTGCAAATAAATATTATATGAAATTTCTAAAGGCTAGGTCTTCCAGGAAAATTAAAAAAAAATAAAAAAAAGTTACATGCTGTACTTTAACCAGTAAAAGCAGGAAAGGATGTACAGGCTTGCAGTGGAAATGTAGATTGCTAAATTTAATCACACAAGGAAATGTAAAAAAAAAAAAAAAAGTATTGCTGATGGCACCCAAATATATCTAATAACCCAACTCACCTCTTCAGTCTCCTTGGTCATTACAAAATTACCAATTGACATATCAGTATGTATGTCCCCAATTTCAATTGTTGTCCAGATCTTCACCTGCACAGCATTTCCAAAATTTGTCCTTACTTAATTAATGAGCTCTCAAAGCTGCTTATTCACTCCCTTATCTCTCACCTTGACTACTGCAACTTACACTTTGTTGGCCTACCTTTACAGCCAGACTCTTCAACCTTACCAGCTGCTCATTGTTGATCACCCCCCTCTGCCAATCCCTCCACTGGCTTCCAATTGCCCAAAGAAGATACTAACAATATAAAAAGCCATCCACAGCTTTGCTCCAAGCTACATTACCAACCCTGTCTCAAAAATATCACACAAATCATCCTCATCATCCTCTCAACACCTCCTGCTCTCTGGCTCCCTTGTGACCTCCTTCCAGGACCTCTCAAGAGTCTCTCCCATCCTTTGGAACTCCCTACTTCAATCTGTTTGGTTATCTCCTACTCTTTGAGACCCGGCCAGTGTTCTCATTTAAAACACAGCAGGAAGTGGTGAGCCATGAATGTGTCATTTAAAGCCCAACTCCGGAAAACCTAAATTTCTCCCTGGGCTACACCCGCACTGCAACGGTAATGGCTCGTTTAGTCAAGGATAGGAAAAGCATTTTACTTACCTGATCCTTCTCTCTGCTCTCATGGGTGTCTGCAGGTAGGGGCGGGGGGGCAATTGCCCCCCCCGGAATCGTCAGGAAGGTGTTGCAGTTGCTAGTTGCAGTGTCCGCCGCTGACTTTTTCTGAGTCAGCCGGCTGCACTCTGTCCTGACACATCTGATGTCCCTCCCTCACCCCCGGCCCGATCATCGGATGAGATGGCTCGGCAGCTCGGCCATTCCGCCGCTCCTCTTCAGTGATTGGCTGCCTGGCCATTTACGTGTTGTGTAAATCCGGCTGGCTCCAGCGCTGCCCACTCATTGCAATCAGTGGCGGAGCTGCTGAGTCATATGCTGCCAGTGCCTACTCATCATCACATCACAGGAAATCCTAAGCTGAAGTGAGTGGCATATACAGTTGTAAGCAATAGAAAAACCACAGGTAACAGCAGTTAGGATAGTGATATAGAAGGAATGCTGCGCTAACCCCAAAGAAATATGTATAATCAATAAAGTGAATAGCAGTTAACACACAAACAAACCAAGTCACACCAAATGTATACAAAACAAGTGCAGCGCTAAAACAAAACTGAAATCGTGTATGAAACAAAAATAGATCTGTGGCTTTAAAACCACTATAGATAATGTGAATCAACACAATGAAAAAAATCTGTGGAGTATATATAAATGTCTATAATGCAATGTGCTATGCTCTGCAACCAGAGTCCATAAATATAAATAGAAAAAGTCTTCTCAAACAGAGGGGATGCTTGAACACAGGATGTTGACTGAAGACTGGAATATACAGCAACCACAGGAAACATGTCATAGCCATCTAGAGTTGGGTACTCTTACCGGATCTTGTAGGACATATCTGCCATATAGCAGTACGTCTGTGAGCTTGTGGATGTGACCTCCTGTGAAATCCATCCAGATGTTATCCCTTGGGTCACGATCTCCGATAGGCAGGGTTGTCCCTTGGGTCACGATCACCGATAGACAGAACTGTCACAGGTGGAGGTTGTCAAACGGGCGTTTTAGCTTCCCACGTTGCCACCATCTTAACTTAGTGATCACTTTTTACTTTGCAAGGCTTTTTATCCAATAAAATCCCTTTATTTTTTGACCTACGCCATGTGGAGCTCTTTCTCTCTTTTTTCTCCATGACTTCATCCGCAATTGATTTCTTTTGACCTTTCGATCCCGGAACCGGAGAGTGTGCAAGTGAGCTGACAACCTCCACCTGTGACAATTCTGTCTATCGGTGATCGTGACCCAAGGGACAACCCTGCCTATCGGAGATCATGACCCAAGCGATAACATCTGGGTGGATTTCACGGGAGGTCACCTCCACAAGCTCAGACAGAGGTACTGCTATATGGCAGATATGTCCTACAAGATCCGGTAAGAGTACCCAACTCTAGATGTCTATGACACGTTTCCTGTGGTTGCTGTATATTCCAGTCTTCAGTCAACATCCTGTGTTCAAGCATCCCCTCTGTTTGAGAAGACTTTTTCTATTTATATTTATGGACTCTGGTTGCAGAGCATAGCACATTGCATTATAGACATTTATATATACTCCACAGATTGTGTTGATTCACATTATCTATAGTTGTTTTAAAGCCACAGATCTATTTTTGTTTCATACACAATTTCAGTTTTGTTTTAGCGCTGCACTTGTTTTGTATACAAACAGCAGTTAGGAGGAGCATTTTGATTCATATATTGCTGGAAAGTTGGACAGCTATTACCGAAAAGATATGTCTGTGTATGTTAAGAGATAATCCATCTTCTTCACTTTGTATAGGTTTTCATCAAGATCAAAATATGGCCACAGCAGATGTATTGCAATACATTGCAATATAAAAAAGATGTACATTCTATAGGCTATATTTATATGGGAATGGTATGCCGGGCCTGAGTAACTTCCAAAACAAAGTGACGCTGAATTATCTCTTATATAACACATATATCTTTCCACATAGTTATATAAGAGATAATTCAGCGTCACATTGTATTGGAAATTACTCAGGCTAGGCATACCATACCCATATAAATATAGCCTAGAGGAGAATGTACATCTTTTTATATTGCATGGGTGACCTTAAAATGATGCCCCCCCCCGTGTAAAAAGTTCTTCGGACACCCATGTCTGCTCCCCCATGCGCCGGCAGTGGACTGCCCCACTGAGTCCTCACTATCCTGCATTGATCTTGATGATGTCAGAAGCATGAGGGAGAAGATGGTGCTTTAAAATGTCTAGCAGAGCAGAGAATCAGGTAAATAAGCCTACTTTTCCATGCCCCCCTCAGACCTAAAATAAGCAGTTAACTATTGCAGTGTGGGCACAGCCCACTGTTACGGAAATATTTTCAGGTTTCCTGGAGTTCAGTTTAAGGCCCAGTTCCTTAAATAATGGGACGCCTGACTTTACATGAACTTTAAAAGCACCCCAGTCTTAGTCCGTAGGGTTCAATATTGAGTCGGCCCACCCTTTGCAGCTACAACAGCTTCAACTCTTCTGGGAAGACTGTCCACAAGGTCTAGGAGTGTGTCTATGGGAATGTTTGACTATTCTTCCAGAAGCGCATTTGTGAGGTCAGGCACTGATGTTGGAGGAGAAGGCCTGGCTCGCTGTCTCCACTCTAATTCATCCCAAAGGTGTTCTACTGGGTTGAGGTCAGGACTCTGTGCAGGCCAGTCAAGTTCCTCCACCCCAAACCTGCTCATTCATGTCTTTATGGACCTTGCTTTATGCACTGGTCCAAATAATTTGGTGGAGGGGGATTATGGTGTGGGGTTGTTTTTCAGGGGTTGGGCTTGGCCCCTTAGTTCCAGTGATGGGAATTCTTAAGGTGTCAGCATCCCAAGACATTTTGGACAATTTCATGCTTTCAACTTAGTGGGAACAGTTTGGGGATGGCCTCTTCCATTTCCAACATGACTGCACACCAGTGCACAAAGCAAGGTCCATAAAGACATGGATGAGTAAGTTTGGGGTGGAGGAACTTGACTGGCCTGCACAGAGCCCTGACCTCAACCCGATAGAACACCTTTGGGATGAATTAGAGCGGAGACTGTGAGCCGGGCAAATTGCATGCCAAATTGGCGGTAATTGCCGGCAATGGCACCATCCGAATCGGTGTGACGCCGCATTTACGGCACCGCACCGATGCCCAAAAGCAGTTCCTGTATTACTTTTGACAACTTTGGGGTGTCATTTGTATAGACATCTGTGCAGCAACCCGCACAGATGTCTCTAAAAAGCCTAGGCTTAATATCATTTTGGGGATTTGGTAACAAGGCAGAGGCATTATGACTATGGCACACCATGAAAATAAAGTAAAAAGGCCCTTTAAAAATAAGCAGTGATTTTGGAAAATGCAGACAAAGGAATAAATGAAACAGCACCTAAAATGGAGTTGTGCCAAATGAGCGTTATATTCCATCCAGCAGCTGGACGATAGTACTAACAGATGTGAGGAGCTAGAGCCATGCCAGCTGAAACCTAACACATGTAAAAGGTGTGCCTCTAAATGAATGAAATGTTATTCTATCTTCTGTACTCTGGAATATTACTCTGCGTTCCCAGCATTGTGGCAAACACCCAAAGGAAGTCTCTTGCCTTTCCTTTTCACCTAGTCAGGTGGCCCTG